>NW_026712328.1:8707191-8890275 GCF_030504385.1 Musca domestica | reverse complement strand
TGACCGACTAAGCAATGATCATTAGTCGAGTGGACATTACTGCGTGTAAGGTGTATGTATATCGATTGCTGGTTAACAACCAAACCAAAAGATTTTAAATAATATTTAATTTAGCTTAAATGCAATTTTGCAAAAAATTTAAAAATTTAAAAAATTTGCAATCTTGCAAATAAATTAACAGATTGATCAGCGTAAAATTCTAAGTCCATTTAGCAATGTCTGTCTGTCTGTTGTAATCGCGCTATCTTTCGCACGAATTTAGAAAGAAGGCTAAAATTTTTCACACATGTTTATTTTTCCAGTAGGCAGGTTAAGATCGTAAATGGGTCATGTAGGTCCACGTTTTCATATAGCCCCCATTAAACGGTACCTCCCGATATTCGGTATTTTGATGATTTTAGCGACATTATTCACCGGAATTGTTTCAAATTTAGTATTTGAAGTTCGAAATGGATACTACAGCCTAAGAAAGAAAATTATCTGTGCAGGTCCACGTCTTCGTATAGCCCCCATATAACGGTACCTTCCAATATTCGATATTCTGATGATCTTAGCGTCATTATTCACCGGAATTGTTTCAAATTACGTATTTAGGGTTCGTAATGGGAGTTTCAATCTGTGACAGAAAATTGTCTATGCAGGTTCAGTCCTTCGTTTAGGCCCCATATATCAGTACCTCCCTATATTCGGAATTTTGACGAGTTTAGGTACAATATCCACCGAAATGGTTTGAGATGTCGTATTTGAAGTTCGTAATGGATGCTACAGCCTCTGACAGTCAATTGTTTATGCTGGTCCAGGTCTTCGCACAGCTCCGATATAATGGTACCCCCTATATACGATATTTTTATGATTTTAGCTATATTATTCACTGTTTATTTAAAGTTTCGAATTTGAAAATGGTAATGGCTTATGACAAACAATGTCTATGTATGTTGGGGTCGACGTCGTATAGAACCCAATATAACGGCTATTGTACAATATACTTTGTACATCCATTTGTGTGCGTTTGAGGTGCTGGGAAAATCTAACAATTAACAAGTAAAAAAGCTGTAAGTTCGGCCGGGCTGAACTTTTAATACCCTCCACCATTTGGTACAAATTTGGCAATTTCCAAAAAAAAAAACCGTTAAAAATTCTGTTAAAATCTTAAAAATACCGAATGCTTATGCGACGACGTGGGCCTGCATAGGCAACTTTTGTCATAAATTATTACAATATTTAAATGCGAAGCTTGAAGAAAAATCTGTTTATAATGTAGCTAAAATCGTCAAAATACCGAATATGGGGGGTGCCGTTATATAGGGGCTATACGAAGACGTGGACCTGCACAGACAATTTTCTGGCATGGGCTGAAGTATCCATTACGAACTTCACATACGAAATTTGAAACAATCCCTGTAAATAATGTCGCTAAAATCATTAAAATACCGAATATCGGGTGGTACCGTTATATGGGGGCTATATGAAGACGTGGACCTACATGGCTCATTTTTTGATTTAGGATGTAGTATCCATTACGAACTTCAAATACCAAATTTGAAACGATTTCGGTAAACAATGTCGCTAAAATCATCAAAAAACCGAATATCGGGGGTACCGTTATATGGGGGCTATATGAAGACGTGGACCTACATGGCTCATTCAGTTGACTTTGGATGAAGTATCCATTACGAACTTCAAATACCAAATTTTAAACGATTCCGGTAAACAATGTCGCTAAAATCATCAAAATACCGAATATCGGGGGGTACCGTTATATGGGGGCTATATGAAGACGTGGACGTACATGGCTCATTTTTTGATTTAGGATGTAGTATCCATTACGAACTTCAAATACCAAATTTGAAACGATTTCGGTAAACAATGTCGCTAAAATCATCAAAAAACCGAATATAGGGGGGTACCGTTATATGGGGGCTACAGGAAGACGTGGACCTGCACAGATAATTTTCTGTCTTAGGCTGTAGCATCCATTACAAACTTCAAATGCCAAATTTGAAATAATTCCGGTGAATAATGTCGCTAAAATCATCAAAATACCGAATATCGGGAGGTACCGTTATATGGGGGCTATATGATAACTTGGACCTACATGGCCCATTTACGAACTTAACCTGCCTACTGGGAAAAAATACATGTGTGCAAAATTTTAGCCTTCTATCTCAATTTGTTCGAAAGATAGCGTGATTACAACAGACAGACAGACGGACAGACAGACAGACAGACACACAGACAGACAGACGGACATGGCTAAATCGTCTTAGAATTTTACGCTGATCAAGAATATATATACTTTGTTGGGTCTGACATGAATATTTCGAGGAGTTACAAACGGAATGACAAAATTAATATACCCTCCATAGTATGGTGGAGGGTATAAAAATAAATATTTCAACATTATCAGTTTCCCAGCAGTCATAAAATATCACATGTATGTAATTCAGTGATCTTGTGCGCTGTCGCATATGGTTATGTGTAAATAATAAAGTCCATGACCCACACACACACACAAATATCGAGCCGCTAGTAGGTAGCCAAGATCACTTGAATGAAGGGACAAGCAGCCATGTTATTTTCCCTTTTTAAATCTAAATAGATAGGAACAATTGTGTGGTTTCGAGTAGGTTAAGTTAGATTAGTTGTTGTAGCAGTTAAGAACAATATTTTTAAAATAAAATCAGATTTAAATCAGCAACCCAAACGAGCGGTTGTGTTTTATTTCTCAGGAGTGAGATTTGGAACTGATCTCAACACAGAGTGGTTGGTTTCCCTTCTCACTTGTACATTTGGTCCTTCGAGCCGGATCGAGAATGGATTCTACACCCGAACGAAGCGGTGTTCTTTCTTTTCAAACTACAAATTCGGTTCCCTTTCGTTTCCCTCAAAAGCGGCGGATACAAACAAAACATCTATGCAGACTTCGGGATGCATTCAAACATCAAAAATCAACAATCAAAAACTATACAACTTTAACAACATCAACATCGAGTGTGGTAATAGCAGTGAATGAACTCACCAACCACAAAACTCAACAACTACATTAATATGCAATTGTAAACAACAACAAAAACAACAAAATCTACAAGAAATGTAATCATCGCAACAACATACAATCTTCAAGAATTCGATGCTATTTTGCAGACGGTTAATAAAGACGGAGAGAAGCTGGATTAAGAAGTGGAGCCGTTAGCTCGAAGCTTATATTATTCATAATTAATCAACTGTCTCTTTACAACAAATAGTTTATGTCTTTAATTTTCATATTTTGCATGTTTTTGTTAAAATCAGATATTAAAATTTAAACTAAAATATTTAACCCGCCCGGGAGAATGTACAAAATACTTTGCACATCCTTTTGTGTGCGTTTGAGGTGCTGGGAAAATCTAACAATTAAAAATAATTATTTCAACATTATCAGTTTCCCAGCAGTCATAAAATATCACATGTGTACAATTCAGTGATCTTGTGCGCTGTCGCATATTGTAATGTGTAAATAATAAAGTCCATGACACACACACACAAATATCGATGCGCCAGAAGGTAGCCAAGATCACTTGAATGCAGGTTATGTTATGTTCCATGTTATGTTCCCTTTTTATATCCTCCACCAAAAAAAAGTATGGAGGGTATATTAAGTTCGTCATTCCGTTTGTAACTCATCGAAATAATCATTTTATTCTTGATCAGCCTAAAATTCTACGACGATTTAGCCATGTCCGTCAATGGAATTGTCTGAAAATCCACACAAGTAGAAACTTGTGGGTACTTTATACCTCGGCAGACAATTATCTATATAGGTCCACAATATCGTATAGGCTCCATATAACGGTACCGCCCGGTATTCGACATTTTGATGATTTTAGCCACATTTTTCAATGGAATTGTCTGGAATTCCACAGGGGCACCCCCTCAAAAAGAATTTTCTATATAGGTCCACGATATCGTATATCCCCCATATAACTGTACCCCGATATTCGGTATTTTGATGATGTTAGCCACATTTTTCAATGGAATTGTCTTAAAATCCACACAAGTAGTTCCTTGTGAGTACTTTACCCCTGAGAGAGAATTGTCTATACAGGTCCACGGTATCGTATATCCCCCATGAAAATCCACACAAGGAATTCCTTGCGGGTACCTTATACATCGGCAGAGAATTATCTATATACGTCCACGATATCGTATAGCCCTCATATAACGGTACCCCCGATATTCAGTATTTTGATGTTTTTAGCCATATTTGCCAACGGAATGGTCATAAGGGGTTCTTTGTACACAAGGGGTTCTTTGTGAGTACTTTACCCCCCGACAGAGAATTCTCTATATAGGTTAGCGATATTCGGTATTTTGATGATTTTAGCCAAATTTACCAATCGTATTGTCTGAAAATCCACATACGGAGTTCTTTGTGAGCACTTTGCCCCTGAAACGGAATTGTCTATATAGGTCCACAATATCGTATATCCTCCATATAACGGTACTCCCCTATATTCGGTATTTTGATGGTTTTAGCCACTATTTCCAATTTAATTATCTGAAAATCCACACAAGGAGTTCCTTGTGAGTACTTTACACTAAGACATAGATTTATCTTTATAGGTCCACAATATCGTATATCCCCCCATATATCGGCACCTTCCTATATTAGATATTTTAAAGATTTTAAAAGAATTTTTAATGGATTTTATTTTTTTGAAAATTTTCTAATTCGTTCCAAATGGTGGAGGGTATTCAAAGTTCGACCCAGCCGAACTTACTACTTTTTTAATGTGGTTATGTGTAAATAATAAAGTCCATAACCCACACACACAAATATCGATGCGCCAGTAGGTAGCCAAGATCACTTGAATGAAGGGACAAGCAGCCATGTTATGTTCCCTTTTTATACCCTCCACCATACTCCTCGAAATACTCATGTCAGACCCAACAAAGTATATATATTCTTGATCAGCGTAAAATTCTAAGACGATTAGCCATGCCCGTCTGTCTGCCTGTTTGTCTGTCCGTCTGTCTGTCTGTCTGTTGTAATCACGCTATCTTTCGAACAAATTGAGGTAGAAGGCCAGTAGGCAGGTTAAGTTCGTAAATGGGCCATGTAGGTCCAATTTATCATATAGCCCCCATATAACGCTACCTCTCGATATTCGGTATTTTGATGATTTTAGCGACATTATTCACCGGAATCGTTCCAAATTTGGCATTTGAAGTTCGTAATAGATACTGCAGCATAAAACAGAAAATGGGCCATAAACGTCTTCATATAGCCCCCATATACCGTACCCCCGATATTCGGTATTTTGATGATTTTAGCGACATAATTTACCGGGATTGTTTCAAAATGTGAAATGTGTCTGTCCGTCCGTCTGTCTGTCTGTCTGTTGTAATCACGCTATCTTTCGAACAAGTTGAGATAGAAGGCTAAAATTTTGCACACATGTATATTTTGGCAGTAGGCAGGTTAAGTTCGTAAATGGGCCATGTTGGTCCAAGTTATCATATAGCCCCGGTACCTCCCGATATTTGGTATTTTGCTGATTTTAGCGACATTATTCACCGGAATTGTTTCAAATTTGGCATTTGAAGTTCGTAATAGATACTGCAGCATAAAACAGAAAATGGGCCATGTAGGTCCACGTCTTCGTATAGCCCCCATATACCATACCCCCCGATATTCGGTATTTTGATGATTTTAGCGACATTATTTACACGAATCATTTCACAGTTGGCATTTGAAGTTCGTAATAGATGCTGCAGCATAAAACAGAAAATGGGCCATGTAGGTCCACGTCTTCGTATAGCCCCCATTACCGTACCCCCCGATATTCGGTATTTTGATGATTTTAGCGACATTATTTACCGGTATTGTTTCAAAATTTCGCATGGGAAGTTCGTAATGGATACTTCAGCCCATGCCAGAAAATTGTCTGTGGAGGTCCACGTCTTCGTACAGCCCCCTATATTCGGTGTTTTGACGATTTTAGCTACATTATAAACAGATTTTTCTTCAAGTTTCGCATTAAAATATTGTAATAACTTATGACAAAATTGCCTATGCAGGTCCACGTCGTCGTATAGGCATTCGGTATTTTTAAGATTTTAACAGAATTTTTAACGGATTTTATTTATTTATTAATTAATTTTTTTTTTTTGGAAATTGTCAAATTTGTACCAAATGGTGGAGGGAATTAAAAGTTCGGCCCGGCCGAACTTCGGTGAGTTACAAACTGTCAAAATGAATATTATGGAGGTTTTATTAATTTTGTCATTCCGTTTGTAACTCCTCGAAATACTCATGTCAGACCCAACAAAGTACATATATTCTTGATCAGTGGAAAATTCTAAGACGATTTAACAATGTCCGTCTGTCTGTCTGTGTGTCTGTCTGTCTGTCTGACTGTCTGTCTGTCTGTCTGTTGTAATCACGCTATCTTTCGAACAAATGGAGATAGAAGGCTAAAATTTTGCACACATGTATATTTTGCCAGTAGGCAGGTCAAGTTCGTAACTGGGCCATGTAGGTCCAAGTTATCATATAGCCCCCATATAACGGTACCTAAGATATTCGGTATTTTGAGGATTTTAGCGACATTATTCAATGGAATTGTTTCCAATTTGGCATTTGAAGTTCGTAATGGATACTACAGGCTAAGACCGAAAATTATCTGTACAGGTCCACGTCTTCGTATAGCCCCCATATAACGGTACCCCCCTATATTCGGTATTTTGATGATTTTAGCGACATTATTTACCGGAATCGTTTCAAATTTTGTATTTGAATTTCGTAATGGATACTACAGCCTACGTCAAGAAATGAGCCATGTAGGTCCACGTCTTCATATAGCCCCCATATAACGGTACCTCCCGATATTCGGTATTTTTATGATTTTAGCGACATTATTTACCGGAATCGTTTCAAATTTTGTATTTGAATTTCGTAATGGATACTACAGCCTACGTCAAGAAATGAGCCATGTAGGTCTACTTCTTCATATAGCCCCCTTATACCGTACTCCCCGATATTCGGTATTTTGATGATTTTAGCGACATTATTTACCGGGATTGTTTCAAATTTCGCATGTGAAGTTCGTAATAGATACTTCAGACCATACCAGAAATTTGTCTGTGCAGGTCCACGCCTTCGTATAGCCCCCATATAACGGTACCTCCCTATATTCGGTATTTAAAAAAATTTAAAAAATCTATATATTTTATACCACCATTAATCTAGTACCTACGCCAAAAAGGTCAAAATATTGCAAAATAATTACTCTCGTAAAAGCACATCGGTCATTATTTTTGGCTACATTAGAGCAAGGAATAAATAAAACACAAATATTTAAAAAAATGTGAAACGTTAAAATAGCGCAAAAAGGAGTAAAAATATCGAAAAAAACAAGTAAAAAAGCTGTAAGTTCGGCCGGGCCGAACTTTTAATACCCTCCACCTCCACAGACAGACAGACAGACAGACAGACGGACGGACAGACAGACAGACAGACACACAGACAGACGGACATGGCTAAATCGTCTTAGAATTTTACGCTGATCAAGAATATATATACTTTGTTGGGTCTGACATGAATATTTCGAGGAGTTACAAACGGAATGACAAAATTAATATACCCTCCATAGTATGGTGGAGGGTATAATAATAACTTCGTAAGATTTGCAATGACTAAGCACATCGCACATCATGCTGCCTACATTATATCACTTCTTGAAAATAAACGGTGTTGTTATGCGTAGAATAAGATATCGTGCAGATGGCCGCCGTGGCTTAGCTGACACACACACACACGTTCTTTTTAGAAATGTCCTTGACGGATTTGCATAAATACTGCGGCATTTCGTTAATGCAGCTTACAATTTCCTTTTTATACCCTCCACCATACTATGGAGGGTATATTAATTTTGTCATTCCGTTTGTAACTCCTCGAAATACTCATGTCAGACCCAACAAAGTATATATATTCTTGATCAGCGGAAAATTCTAAGACGATTTAACCATGTCCGTCTGTCTGTCTGTCTGTCCGTCTGTCTGTCTGTTGTAATCACGCTATCTTTCGAACAAATGGAAATAGAAGGCTAAAATTTTGCACACATGTATATTTTGCCAGTAGGCAGGTTAAGTTCGTAAATGGGCCATGTAGGTCCAAGTTATCATATAGTCCCCATATTACGGTACCTCACGATATTCGGTATTTTGAGGATATTAGCGACATTATTCAATAGAATTGTTTCCAATTTGGCATTTGAAGTTCGTAATGGATACTACAGCCTAAGACAGAAAATTATCTGTACAGGTCCACGTCTTCGTATAGCCCCCATATAACGGTACCCCCCGATATTCGGTATTTTGATGATTTTAACGACATTATTTACCGGAATCGTTTCAAATTTTGTATTTGAAGTTCGTAATGGATACTACAGTCTAAGTTAAGAAATGAGCCATGTAGGTCGACGTCTTCATATAGCCCCGATATAACGGTACCTCCCGATATTCGGTATTTTTATGATTTTAGCGACATTATTTAACGGAATCGGAATTTGGTATTTGAAGTTCGCAATAGATACTGCAGCATAAAACAGCAAATGGGCCATGTAGGTCTACTTCTTCATATAGCCCCCTTATGCCGTACCCCCCGATATTCGTTATTTTAATGATTTTAGCGACATTATTAACCGGGATTGTTTCAAATTTCGCATGTGAAGTTCGTAATAGATACTTCAGACCATATCAGAAAATTGTCTGTGCAGGTCCACGCCTTCGTATAGCCCTTATATAACGGTACCCCCTATATTCGGTATTTTGATGATTTTAGCTACATTATAAACAGATTTTTCTTCAAGTTTCGCATTTAAGTATTGTAATAACTTATGACAAAAGTTGCCTATGCAGAACTACGTCGTCGTATAGGCATTCGGTATTTTTAAGATTTTAACAGAATTTTAAACGGATTTTATTTATTTATTTATTTATTTATTTTTTTTTTTTTTTGGAAATTGCCAAAGTTGTACCAAATGGTGGAGGGTATTAAAAGTTTTTTGCTTTTTTACTTGTTTACTTGTTATACCTTCCACCATACATAGAATGGAGGGTATATTAAGTTCGTCATTCCGTTAGTAACTCATCGAAATAATCATTTTAGATTAAACAAAGTATATATATTCCTGATCAGCGTAAAACTCTAAGACGATTTTGCCCCGTCCGTCTGTCCGTCCATCCGTCTGTTGTAATCACGCTACAGGCTAAACGAATTAAGATAGAAAGCTAAAATTTTGCCCAAATCTCTCTTTTGTGTGCAGGCAGGTCAAGTTCGTAGATGGGCTATATCGGTCCACGATATCGTATAGCCTCCATATAACGGTACCCCCGATATCCTGTATTTTGATGATTTTAGCCACATTTTTCAATGGAATTGTATGAAATTCTATACAAGCAGTTCTAATAAGTAGCCACATTTTTCAACGGAATTGTCTGAAATTCTACACAAGGGGTTCTTTGTGAACACTTTACGCCCTGACAGGGAGTTCTCTATATAAGTCCATGGTATCGTATATCCCCCATATAACGGTACCCCCGATATTCGGTATTTAGATGAGTTTAACCACATTTTTAAACGGAATTGTCTTAAATTTTATACAAGGAGTCATTTGTGAGTACTTTATCCCTGGACATAGATTTGTCTATATAGGTGCACAATATGGTTTATCCCCCAATATATCGGCACCTTCCGAGATTTTAACAGAATTTTTAATGTATTTTATTTTTATTTTTTGAAAATGTCCTAATTTGTTCCAAATGGTGGAGGGTATTCAAAGTTCGGCCCTGCCGAACTTACTGCTTTTTAACTTGCTTTACTTCATGATCGTTACGAAGATAATGTATACAAACATGATGCCGTTTCATAGCTTTATACCGATCAGCGGGTTTTATGCTCTTAAAGCGGACAAATAGCACAATTTGAATTTTCCGAAGCACGAGGAGAACGATACTATCCTAAACATTATTTTCGAATGATGCACTTGAACGTGTCTTAACGTAACCGTTTAGACTGTTCGGTGCCACGCATGTCATGAAGACACATGAGCGTACGAATTCGATCAGCGAGAAAATCATTCAAGTGTTTCCAAAATGAAAGAGAGGATTTATCCTTTACACTCTGCTACCAAACAGTCTGAGTAATTTTTGGCAGTCGTTGGAGACACAAAAACACAAGAATCTGTAGCAATTTTCAGTCTTGATAAAATTTTCTAAATTGTGTATTTTAACGGTAATTTTCCAAAAAATTAACTTTCGCGCACAAAAAACTCAAAATATTTTAGTTTTTACTATTTTACAAAGAAAATAAAGAGATTATTTAAATTTTATATCAAAAGTTACCTACAATTCAGTCAAAATTCCGCACGAAAAATATCAATTTTAACGGCTTTTAATAAAATATCGTATTGAACGATCGTAGGGTGCACGCGTTATTTTTTTAAACATCAAATTTTATCATATGTTATATTACAGGTCATTTTTATCACGGTTCAACTGTAATGCAACGATCAAAAGAAAAATATCAAACTTATCAACCAAACGTATGTATGGCTGACCGACTAAGCAATGATCATTAGTCGAGTGGACATTACTGCGTGCAAGGTGTATGTATATCGATTGCTGGTTAACAACCAAACCAAACGATTTTAAATAACATTTAATTTAGCATAAATGCAATTTTGCAAAAAAATTTAAAAATTTAAAAAATATGCAATCTTGCACAGATTTTAACAATATATGTACGTAATTTTAGTACATTAAAATGATGAATTAAAAGGACAAAAAATACATTTCTAAACAATTATTTTGGTTTATTTGTTTATACCCTACACCACAACGAAATAGACCCATTGTTCCTTTTGATGATCTGCATAGAATCACATTCTGAGTCGATTTATGCATCCGTCCGTCCGTCTGTCCGTCCGTCCGTCTGTCCATGAATTTTTGTAAACAAAGTACAGGTCGCATTTATTGCCCGATCCAGATTAAAATTTGCATAGATCATTTGCTTGGCCCAAGGACGAACCCTATTGAAATTGGAGATAATCGGTCAAAATTTAGATATAGCTCCCATAAATATCTTCGTCCGATTTGCCTTTTATTGTGCACCAAACGTGTAATATGAGCCCGAATAGTATGGAATTTTGCATATACACCCAAATTAGGCCTAAAAATAACTATGCCAAATTTGATCGAAATCGGTTCAGATATAGCTATAGCTCGCATATATGTTGTTCATCCGATTTGTTATTTTTGTTCTCCGCAGCTTTAATATGCTCTCTGCAACAACAATATTTGGGGAAATATTTCAAATATAGCTCAGAAATGTCTTTGCCAAATTTTATCGAGATCGGTTCAGATTTGGATATAGCTCCCATATATAATTTCGTCCGATTTACCTTTTATTGTGCACCAAACGTCTAATATTTGTCCAAATGGGATGGGATTTGGCACTTACGACCGAAGCTAGTAGAGTCTAGAAGCTAGTATGTCAAATTTGGTGAAGATCGGTTCAGATATAGGTATAGCTCCCATATATATTGTTCATCCGATTTGTTATATTTGTTACCCACAGCCGTAATATGCACTCCGTAACAACGATTATCAGGGAAATATATCAAATACAGCTCAGAAATATCTTTGCCAAATTTTATCGAGGTCAGTTTAGATTTGGATATAGCTCCCATATATATCTTTATCTGATTTCAAATTAATTTTGCACCAAATGGGCAATAAAAGTCCGAATTTAAAAGATACAAATCCTTCGACATATTTAGTCCCTTGAACTTTAAATTATAATTATAATCATAGCGTGTATGATTTAATTCTCCCATAAAAACTTTTAATTGTTATGTGGAGCTCAACTAAATTAGCAAAGTGGTGTAGGGTATCATAAAGTCGGCCCAGCCCGACTTTTTCGAATGCCGCCGGCAAAACAATAAAACGGCCACTGAACAAATAAACGACACGTTTTGTTGTTGTATTAAACAATTTATTTACGAAATTCTTTCTTTGGAGAATGTTATTTTTATACCCTCCACCTTGGAAAGGAGGGTATATTAACTTTGTCATTCCGTTTGTAACATCCCTAAATATTCGTTTTAGACCCCATAAAGTATATATATTCATAATCAGCATAAAATTCTAAGTCGATTTAACGATGTCCGTCTGTCTGTCTGTCTGTCCGTCTGTCTGTCTGTCTGTTGAAATCACGATACAGCCCACATTATTTGACGTAGAGCTCCAAAATTTAGCAGAGCTATTTGCATTGTGTCTAGGATGGTTGGTATTGAAAATGAGATATATCGGTCCACGTTCTGGTATAGTCCCCATATAACGGTACCTCCCGATATTCGGTATTTTGATGATTTATGCCAGATTTTTTCACGGATTTGTCTTAAAATTGGTATTTGTAGGTCATAGCGGGTCCCTGAGCGTGTGGCAAAACATTGCATGTATAGGTCCACGTTGTGGTATAGCCCCCATATAAAGGTACCTCCCGATATTTAGTATTTTAGTTTTTTTTTTACCACATTTTTTCAACGATTTGTCTAAAAATTGGTATTTGTGGGTCATAATGGTTTCCAGCTCCGGTGGCGGAACATTGCATGTATGGGTCCATAATTTGGTATAGTCCCCATATAACGGTACCTCCTGATATTCGGTATTTTGATGATTTATGCCACATTTTTTCACAGATTTGTCTTAAAATTGGTATTTGTAGGTCATAGTGGGTCCCTGAGCGTGTGGCAAAACATTGCATGTATAGGTCCACGTTGTGGTATAGCCCCCATATAAAGGTACCTCCCGATATTTAGTATTTTAATTTTTTTTTACCACATTTTTTCACGGATTTGTCTGAAAATCGATATTTGTTGGTCATAATGGGTTCCAGCTCCGGTGGCGAAACATTGTAATTATAGGATCCACGTTTTGGTATAGCCCCCATATAACGGTACCTCCCGATATTCGGTAATTTGATGATTTTTGCTACATTTTTTCAGGGATTTGTTCGAAAATTGGTATTTGTTGGTCATAATTGGTTCCAGCTTCGGTGGCGAAACATTGCATGCATGGGTCCATGATTTGATATAGCCCCCATATAACGGTACCTCCCGATATTCGGTATTTTGATGGTTTTTGCCACATTTTTTCACTGATTTGTCTAAAAATTGGTATTTGTGGGTCATAATGGGTTCCAGCTCCGGTGGCGAAACATTGTAATTATAGGTCCACGTTTTGGTATAGCCCCCATATAACGGTACCTCCCCATAATCGGCATTTTAATGGTTTTTGCCACATTTCTTCTAATGTTTCTTTTACCCTAAGGTGGAGGGTATTAAAAGTTTGGCCCGGCCGAACTTAATGTTTTTTTACTTGTTATACCCTCCACAATACATAGTATGGAGGGTATATTCAGTTTGTCGTTCGCGATTTTAGGAACATTATTCACTGGAATCGTTTGAAATTACGTATTTAGTATATAATTTCGATGTTAGAATTCGTAATACGTACTACAGCCTATGACAAAAAGTTGCGTGTGCAACCCACGTCTAGGTATAGCCTCCATATAAAGGTAACTTCCGGTATTCAGTATTTTCATGATTTTAGCGAGATTATTCACCGGAATTATTTCAAACTAGCTGGCCCGGTCCGCGTTGCCGGCCCGTAGTTTTTGTCTATTATGCATATTTGTCAAAGCATAATTATTCACAGATATGACTGATATATGAGTTTTAAAATACCTGTACCCATATTTAAGCCGTGGGCTTCAAATCTATTAAAATCTATTAAAAAGTATATACCAATCTTATCCCCATGTAACGGATCATATTTTTTTTAGTATGGTAAAAATCGTAGACAGTTTTCTATTCAAATGGGCAGTAATTTGGAATTTACTCTATTTTGTACACCTCATAATTGAGGGCTGAATGATTTAAGAATAGCCAAAGATAATTAATTTTTAAACCCATTAACACCTTAGATTGTGCTTTAGTCCTCATAAGTCCCCCTAACCATGTCGGTCTGTTTGTCTGACAAAAGGTGGACTTGATTACATGGAGAAAATTCTAAAATTTGTAGATATGTTGAAATTTTTGTGTAAGATTTTCACTCCCCAAATACACAGTTTTAGCCAAATCCTTTGAAATGTGGTAAAATCAGGAGGTACCTTTATATGGGCACTACTCCGAAACATCGACCTACATTGAAAACTTTCTTCTACCCCTTATAATCCAATGTGACAAATAGAAACCAAATCAAAAATATAGCTATTTTAATTAATTTTATTTGTCATTTAAACTGTAAGTTGGAGACCCCATAAAGTCCATATTTTTCATCATAGTATAATTCAATGAAGGTTCAACAAATATTCGGTCCCGTGCTACTTTCTTATATTTGTAATTCGTTCTTGTTTTCACAATTTATTTCATATAGATGTACATCCCAAATCTACGTTCCCAACCAATATTCAATAGAATAAATACATAAATAAAATCCTTTTCTTACTAAAAGTCCCATTCCCTCTACTATTTAGCACCATTTTTATTTGGTATTTTAGTGATTGTACTCCCAAAAAAAAATTGCATTTTGAGCTCTCATTGGACGGATTATTGTCACATGAAAGAAGTAGGTCCACACTTTGAAATGAACCCCATTAGTCTTTTTCGGTCATTTTTGTTTGTTTAAATGTGTGCGCATATTCCAGCTGAAGCACGATGTAGGCCCTGGAGTTGAAAGGTAGATGTCAGTTAACATCGTATTTCGCACTTATTTCATTTTTTGGTGAAAAATTGTATATAGGGAAAAATTATTCTTTATTTTGTTCACAAAAAATCCACTGAATTCAATATGATAATACAAATTGAAAAAAATTGACAAAAAAAGAATAACAAATTGAAAAAATCTTCAACTTGTTCGCTGATTTTTTACAGCAACCGTTTAAAGATCCTTACAAAGTTTGTCAATAGAATGTACTTTTATTTTAAATTTGATTTGAGAATTTTTGCAATGAGATCTCTTTTTCGTGATTTTTTAGTGATTTTGAAAAAGTAATTATCTTTTAACTTTGGTGTGATCGCGTTAAATTATTTCGATATCATCTATTCCGTTCCTACACCACATGTAACCCGCCATCAATTTCAGTTCTCAAGAAATCAAGTCAATTAAATAAATTGGTATTAATATTCGAATTCAAAAATAAAAAAACACTACAAATGTACATTAGAAAAAAGTAACTCAAAATGGAAAAAAAAATCATGCAAAAAAAAAACATTACTATTGTACATTTCAAAAGTCAAAATGAAAATGTTAATATATCACATTTCGACGCGTTTTTTGTGAATATTATCCCTTTTGGACAGGAGACAATTCCGAATTTATATGAATCGTTAAAATCAGTCCAGCGGTTCTTAAGTTATAAGCGTAGTAACTAACACAACATTCTTTTATATATATAGTTAAAAACTACAATGATTCTGGAACAAATTCCACTTCAGATGTTAAATGAGACTTATTTTCCAAAAACATTGATGTGGACAATTAATTGTATTTGTTATTCTCCAACATTTGAACAAATCTTTTTTCTATTATTACACTTGTAAATGAATCTTTGACCCTACTTTCAAACAAATAGTTTCTTTTGTTCACTTTTCTCTTAAATGTATAACAAAATATGTTTTAATTTTATTAATAGTTACGGGCAGAATTGGTACCTGGATAATTTTCATAAGTATCTCCGATTCGTCTTTATTTCGTTTTTAACTGTAGGCATGTTTAGGCATTTGTGGATGTTGTAACCAAATAGTGTGGGAAAGAAGTCATTTTTGAAAACAGTTCAGGTAAGATTCCATTGAATCCATTTGTTTATAGGTATGTAAAAAACCGGGGAATATTTTTGTAAAAGTCAATTTCTTAGAGTCAATAAAGAAGATTTAGGTCCTTTTTCTCAAAATGGTTCATCAAAATGTTTTGGAAAAGTCCCCAAAATGCACCCACAATCCAAAAATTACCCAAAGGAAATCGGCCAAAATAAGCAATACATCATTTTAGGGTTGTGACATCCAAATAAAACTATAAACAATATCTACATTTTTATACCCTCCACTATACTATGGAGGGTATATTAACTTTGTCATTCCGCTTGTAACTCCTCGAAATACTCATGTCAGACCCGACAAAGTATATATATTCTTGATCAGCGTAAAATTCTAAGTGGATTTAGCGATGTCTGTCTGTCTGTTGCAATCACGCTATCTCTCGAACGAATTGAGATAGAAGGCTAAAATTTTGCACACATGTTTATTTTTCCAGTAGGCAGGTTAAGTTTGTAAATGGAGCATGTAGCTCTAAGTCTTCGTATAGCCCCCATATAACGGTACCTCCCGATATTCCGTATTTTAATGATTTTAGCGACATTATTCACCGGAATTGTTTAAAATTTTTTATTTGAAGTTCGAAAGGGTTACTACGACCTAAGACAGAAAATTTACTGTGCAGGTCCACGTCTTCGTATAGCCCCCTATATAAAGGTACCTGCTTATATTCGGTATTTTGATTATTTTAGCGACGTTATTAACCTGAATTGTTTCAAATTTGGTATTTGAACTTCGTAATGGATGCTACAGTCTATGACAGAAAATTGTCTATGCTGGTCCAGGTCTTCACACAGTTCCGATATATCGGTGCCTTCCTATATACGATATTTTGATGATTTTAGCTACATTGTTCACCGTTTATTTAAAGTTTCCGAATTTGAATATGGTAATGGCTTATTACAAACAATGCCTATGTAGGTCCACGTCGTATAGACCCCAATAAAACTGCTATATTCGGTATTTTTAAAATTTGAACAGAATTTATTGAGGACTTTATTTTTTGAAAATTTCCAAATTCGTTCCAAATGGTGGAGGGTATTGAAAGTTCGGCCCGGCTAAACTTATTGATTTTTAACCTGTTATTATATCACTTTCTTTCTATATTTGTATCAGTTTTGCTGAAAATGCTATATATCTATAAATTTCTATATATTTTTGTACAAATTCAATGTTTCAGAACTAAATCAAAACTTCCAACGCACTTATTTATTTATTTATTATTATTATTATTATTATTATTTTTTTTTTTTTTTTGATAAAGTCAACAGAAGCAATTTTCCAAATCAAATGTCAAGGTCCGGATGACATACCTAGAATAATATATATTATACTTAGTATTATTTATACGTTTATATATATATATATATATATATATATATATATATATATATATATATATATATATATATAGTATATATAGTATTTTTAAGAAACATTAGGATTCCCTTTAACTATATCGATTAATTATTTGATTTTAGATATTTAATTCGACCTTTATTATATATTTTCATCAATGTTAATTAATTAAAAAACGAGCTCGAGGTCTTTGCTGTTGTTTAATTATTTATTATTTTCGATATTTCGTCTTCCAATGGAAGACATCATCAGGAACAATACTGTTTAAATATATAATAAATTTACAAAATCTCGCCAAGCTCCGACGCCGACCTTGTGTTGCTGTCATCTGTTTTGTCACTGCAGCATTCTCTTCTTATTTATTTTGTTTATTTTTCTAATCAGATGTCTGTAACTGTGTGCTAGATTCTCAGTGTCTGTTTTGTAGTTTATTCGTTGTAATGTTGGAGTATTCATTATGTGTAGAGTTTCCATTGATTGATTAATATTCACTTAAATTTGGAAACTTTTCTAGTTTCTGAAAGAAAATCCTACATCGTAGTGTTACACAAGTCTGATAGTCTACAAATGTCTCAATTTAAAAAAGAGCTGCAAAATTATTTGCCATATAAAAATTACGTCAACGGTATTTGTTTAATTTAGATTGAAAGTTATTGTTTTGCAACTTTGTGAGTGAACAGTGAGTGAACGCATAATTAGTTGTAAATGATTAACATCTGATTAAATATGTCAACAGATTTCAACGAGTGACGAATGGCGCCAACGCCGCCTTACTTCATGTAAGGATCGTTGCTTATTATTGTAATAAGCCACTCTCTCTCCTTCTATCCCCCCGATACGAACGAAGGCTCTCCCCGCTGTTGGGCTAAAAAAGGAATATTGTTTACCACTACCTTTATTTATTATTATTAAAGCCAGGCTTTTACCTTTATTTAATATTTAAAACTAACGCCACTATTGTGTTTTTATTTATTTTTTTTATACCCTCCACCATACTATGGAGGGTACATTAACTTTGTCATTCCGTTTGTATCTCCTCGAAATACTCACGTCAGACCCAACAAGGTATATATATTCTTGATCAGCGTAAAATTCTAAGACGATTTGGCGATGTCCGTCTGCTTGTCTGTCTGTTGTAATCACGCTATCTTTCGAACGAATTGAGATTGGGGGCTAAAATTTTGCACGCATGTTTATTTTTCTAGTTGGCAGGTTACGTTCGTAAATGGGCTACGTAAGTCAACGTTTTTATATAGCCCCATATAACGGTACCTCCCTATATACGATATTTTGATGATTTTAGCTACATTGTTCACCGTTTATTTCAAGTTTCAGAATTTGAATATGGTAATGGCTTATGACAAACAATGCCTATGTAGGTCCAATTCGTATAGACCATAAAATAACGGCTATATTAGATATTTTTAAAATTTTAAGGATTTTATTTTTTGAAAATTTTTGAGGGTATTCAAAGTTCGGCCAGGCCGAACTTACTGCTTTTTAACTTGTTATTTTTTTACGAGCCCTTGTTAAAAATAAATTAATCGTTTCTTCTTTTTTTCTCTTAGCTTCATCTTCGCCAACAAATCAACAAAAACATACAGTCCTTACATTACCATCATCTTTATCATCATCTCGTTTCCATTAAAAACAACCAGGCGTGTATAGCGAAAATATGCATAGTGAAGCTAAACAAGTAAAAGAGCAGTTAGTTCAGCCGGCCCGAACTTTAAACACCCTCCACCATTTGGAAAGAAAATTGGAAATTTAAAAAAATCCGTTAAAAATTATGTTAAAATCTTAAACATGCCGAATATATTCTAAGACGTGGATCTACTAGGCAACTTTTGTCATCAGTCATTACAATATACGAATACGAAACTTAAAAAAATACGGTGAATGATGTAGCTAAAATCATCAAAATACCGAATATAGGTAGCTACCGTTATATCGGAGGTATCCGAAGACGTGGACCTGCATAGACAATTTTCTGTCACAGACTGTATTTTCTATTACGAAATCTAAACACGTAATCTAATATATATATACCTTGTTGGGTCTGACGTGAGTATTTCGAGGAGATACAAACGAATGACAAAGTTAATGTACCCTCCATAGTATGGTGGAGGGTATAAAAAAATAAATAAAAACACAATAGTGGCGTTAGTTTTAAATATTAAATAAAGGTAAAAGCCTGGCTTTAATAATAATAAATAAAGGTAGTGGTAAACAATATTCCTTTTTTAGCCCAACAGCGGGGAGAGCCTTCGTTCGTATCGGGGGGATAGAAGGAGAGAGAGTGGCTTATTACAATAATAAGCAACGATCCTTACATGAAGTAAGGCGGCGTTGGCGCCATTCGTCACTCGTTGAAATCTGTTGACATATTTAATCAGATGTTAATCATTTACAACTAATTATGCGTTCACTCACTGTTCACTCACAAAGTTGCAAAACAATAACTTTCAATCTAAATTAAACAAATACCGTTGACGTAATTTTTATATGGCAAATAATTCTGCAGCTCTTTTTTAAATTGAGACATTTGTAGACTATCAGACTTGTGTAACACTACGATGTAGGATTTTCTTTCAGAAACTAGAAAAGTTTCCAAATTTAAGTGAATATTAATCAATCAATGGAAACTCTACACATAATGAATACTCCAACATTACAACGAATAAACTACAAAACAGACACTGAGAATCTAGCACACAGTTACAGACATCTGATTAGAAAAATAAACAAAATAAATAAGAAGAGAATGCTGCAGTGACAAAACAGATGACAGCAACACAAGGTCGGCGTCGGAGCTTGGCGAGATTTTGTAAATTTTATTATATATTTAAACAGTATTGTTCCTGATGATGTCTTCCGTTGGAAGACGAAATATCGAAAATAATAAATAATTAAACAACAGCAAAGACCTCGAGCTCGTTTTTTAATTAATTAACATTGATGAAAATATATAATAAAGGTCGAATTAAATATCTAAAATCAAATAATTAATCGATATAGTTAAAGGGAATCCTAATGTTTCTTAAAAATACTATATATAATATACTATATATATATATATATATATATATATATATATATATATATATATATATATATATATATATATATATATATATATATATATATATATATATATATATAAACGTATAAATAATACTAAGTATAATATATATTATTCTAGGTATGTCATCCGGACCTTGACATTTGATTTGGAAAATTGCTTCTGTTGACTTTATTAAAAAAAATAATGTCGCTAAAAAAAATGAATAATGTCGCTAAAATCATTAAAATACGGAATATCGGGAGGTACCGTTATATGGGGGCTATACGAAGACTTAGAGCTACATGCTCCATTTACAAACTTAACCTGCCTACTGGAAAAATAAACATGTGTGCAAAATTTTAGCCTTCTATCTCAATTCGTTCGAGAGATAGCGTGATTGCAACAGACAGACAGACATCGCTAAATCCACTTAGAATTTTACGCTGATCAAGAATATATATACTTTGTCGGGTCTGACATGAGTATTTCGAGGAGTTACAAGCGGAATGACAAAGTTAATATACCCTCCATAGTATAGTGGAGGGTATAAAAATGTAGATATTGTTTATAGTTTTATTTGGATGTCACAACCCTAAAATGATGTATTGCTTATTTTGGCCGATTTCCTTTGGGTAATTTTTGGATTGTGGGTGCATTTTGGGGACTTTTCCAAAACATTTTGATGAACCATTTTGAGAAAAAGGACCTAAATCTTCTTTATTGACTCTAAGAAATTGACTTTTACAAAAATATTCCCCGGTTTTTTACATACCTAAAACAAATGGATTCAATGGAATCTTACCTGAACTGTTTTCAAAAATGACTTCTTTCCCACACTATTTGGTTACAAACATCCACAAATGCCTAAACATGCCTACAGTTAAAAACGAAATAAAGACGAATCGGAGATACTTATGAAAATTATCCAGGTACCAATTCTGCCCGTAACTTTTAATAAAATTAAAACATATTTTGTTATACATTTAAGAGAAAAGTGAACAAAAAGAAACTATTTGTTTGAAAGTAGGGTCAAAGATTCATTTACAAGTGTAATAATAGAAAAAAAGATTTGTTCAAATGTTGGAGAATAACAAATACAATTAATTGTCCACATCAATGTTTTTGGAAAATAAGTCTCATTTAACATCTGAAGTGGAATTTGTTCCAGAATCATTGTAGTTTTTAACTACGGTTCACTTGGCATCGGAAGCGTAATGTATTACAAAATTGCAAGCAACTTAGAACACAATACTTTGCTCACCAAAATTAATAAATAGAATAAATTTTAATTGTTATTCTTTTTGAACAATATTGGAATTGGAGAGATGTTTTAAACTATATCTAACCTAAATCTATTTCATGTGTTTGTCTTTAATAACAGGACTGCATTTATTTTTATACCCTCCACCATACATAGTATGGAGGGTATATTAAGTTCGTCATTCCGTTTGTAACTCGTCGAAATAATCATTTTAGACCCAACAAAGTATATATATTCTTGATCAGCGTAAAATTCTAAGACGATTTAGCCATGTCCGTCCGTTGTAATCACGCTATAGTCTAAACAAATTAAGATAGGAAGCTACAATTTTGCACAGATCCCTCTTTTGTCTGCAGGCAGGTAAAGTTCGAAGATGGGCTACATCGGTCCAAGATATCGTATAGCCCCCATATAACGGAGCCGCCCGATATTCGGTATTTTGATTATTTTAGCCACATTTTCTAATGGAAAGGTCTGAAAATCCACACAAGAAGTTCCTAATGAGCACTTTATCCTTTGGAAGAGAATTATCTATATAGGTTCACGATATCGTATAGCCCCCATATAATGGTACCCCCTATATTCGGTATTTTGATGATTTTACCCACATTTTTCAACGGAATTGTCTGATAATCCACACAAGGAGTTCTTTCTGGGTACTTTATACCTTGAAAGAGAATTATCTATATAGGTCCACGATATCGTATAGCCCCCATAAAACGGTACCCCCGACATTCGGTATTTTGATGATTTTACCCACATTTTTTAATGGAATTGTCTTAAAATCCGCACAAGGAGTACCTAGTGGGTATTTTATACCTCGGAAGAGAATTATCTATATAGGTCCACGATATCGTATACTTTACTTTATACCTCGGAAGATAATTATCTATATAGGTCCACGATATCGTATAGCCCCCATAAAACGGTACCCCCGATATTCGGTATTTTGATGATTTTACCCACATTTTTCAACGGAATTGTATGAAAATCCACACAAAGAGTACCTTGTGCCTTGTGGTACTTTATACCTCGGAAGAGAATTATCTATATGATGATTTTAGCCATATTTTCCTATGGTATTATCTGTAAATCCACACAAGGAGTTCTTTGTGAGCACTTTAACCCCTGAAAGGTAATTGTCTATATAGGTCCGCAATATCGTATATCCCCCCATATATCGGCACCTTCCGATATTAGATATTTTAAAGATTTTAACAGAATTTTTAATGGATTTTTTTTTTTAAATTTTCTAATTCATTCCAAATGGTGGAGGGTATTCCGGCCCGGCCGAACTTACTGCTTTTTTACTTGTTACACTTTGAATCCCACTAAACATTTTTATACCCTACACCATGCTATGGAGGGTATATTAATTTTGTCATTCCGTTTGTAACTCCTCGAATACTCATGTCAGACCCAACAAAGTATATATATTCTTGATCAGCGTAAAATTCTAAGACGATTCAGCCATGTCCGGCTGTCTATCTGTCCGTCTGTCTGTTATAATCGCGCTATATTTCGAACAAATTGAGATAGAAGACTAAAATTTTGCACAAATGTTTTTTTTTTGCCAGTAGGCAGGTTAAGTTCGTAAATGGGCCATGTAGGTCCACGTTATCATATAGCCCTCATATAACGGTACCTCCCGATACTCGGTATTTTGATAATTTTAGCAACATTATTCACCGCAATTGTTTCAAATTTTGTATGCGAAGTTCGAAATGGATACTACAGCCTAAGACAGAAAATTTTCAGTGCAGGTCCACGTCTTCATATAGCCCCCATATAATAAGACGACATTTATTAACTATTCTTGTTTGTAAAAAAAACACCGTTTTACGTCATTATACTTGTCTACTAGTCCGTGAATTACTCCAATAAAACTGTGTTCAAAAAACTGAAATGGCTAACTTTTTTATGAAATACCTTTATCACTATTGCACATATATATCTGTACCCCAACCTTACCAAACAAGTGCACATCCATAACATAAAACAAGTATAAAAAACAGCTAAGTTCGGACGGGCCAAATTTTTTATATCCTACACCATTACAAAGGAACTTGAAAAATTTCCAAAAAAAATCCGTCGAAAATACCCCTTAATGGTCGTAACGAAGACGTGGTCCTGCATTAGAAATATTTTTTCATTACGAACTTTAAACATGAAATTTGAAACATCCAGAAGAGCTTGCTCCGAATTCTTTTGGTCCGTGCCGGGATCGGTCTTTGGTTCTGTTCGGTTTGTCGGAACGTCATCCACCACAGCTCTATTCGGAGCGATGTCATGGATGCAGAGAATGTGTGCGCTTTAGAAACTGTTTTGGATTTACCGAGACATCATCAAAGCTGCAGCCGCTTGCTATATACCTTCTGATCGGATATGCGAAATAAGACCAAATTTCCAAGTAAAGACAGCGGGACAACGGGGATAATAATCTCCGTCTTTACAACAATACTGATCCTAGAACCAGTTAAATAACAGTGGAATTCAACCGGTTGGTACAGGAGCTGAAGTGAAGAAACGTGTGCTTTTCTACCAAAGCATTTCATTCATTCGAACCTTCAATGCCAATAGCTTTCATGGAAATTTAACCCACATATGGGTTGACCCTGGGAAGCTTAAAAACTTCGAAACTCATTTTCCAGAATTGCTAAAAATTTTAAACCTACATTTGAAAAGTTTTCGACAATATCGAATAAAAGCTTGTTTATCTTTTCGTATGCTTTGTCCAATGAATTATAGTCTTAAAAATGCGGTGAACCTTATGTCTTGAATTTCATTTTCGTTCCCTTGCTCCTCCATAGCACATTACAAATTAATCATCCTTAAATATCGGGAGCCGGTATCTAAAATTCGTATGTCGATTTCTCAACAATTCTGCCATTGGTGGAAATAGGAATATTTAAAGAGCCTTTACAAACGCAAAGTTCTTCGACATTAACAATTACCTCTCACTTCGTGAAAAATGCCACAAATGTAATTAGTAAACTATCTTGGGATAGATATTTGCGTGTAAATTCTGATCAAATTTGTGTTTACACTTACCTAAACATTTTGCACTTATTTTTATCAATTTAATAAAGCAAATTTTGAAAAATTTGTACTAAAGTGTATATCGATTTTGTTTGTTGTTTGAGTTGAGGGAAGTGAATACTTTAAACGTATAAGGCTCTAGCTGCTGAATTTTGCTGACGAAGGTGTTATTTATCATTTTCAGGAACCACTACAATAAAAAAATATGTAATCTTGCGGAAATGGGTTGAAATGGCAGATCGGAATGAGTCATGTGTTCTGTCTACATTTACAAAATTTGTTGTGGACTGAATGGAAATGCGAATTATAATAGATGGCAAAAAAACTTTTAAGCATTTACAAAATGTAAAAAATATTGTCTCAATAGGCAATGAGTAGAAAAGGGTTTAAAAGTTTGACTCGGTTCGGGGCATTTGATTTAGTTTCTGTAAGTTTGAAGGTTTTTCTTATTGTACAAAGTATTTAAACAATTATTATAATTATCTAGAAACATGATAACTCTACATTAAGAGGTCGCCACATATATTGCCTCTACGGAATGTTTAGTCAGAACCAAATACCGCTGTAGGTAAACTTGTATCATCGCCGCCAAGGAAGTCAAATCCACATTTTGTAAATTTAATTTTGTTAAATTCTTTTAAGCAGAACCTTTTATACCCATTCCGAGGGTGAAGAAAACCTTTAAGAATAAATGTATTCCGTTTCAGTATTTATACGAGCTTAATTTTTAACTGCAAATCCCAGCAAACTCGGTTGAAGAATTTGTTAAAACTTTCATACATGCAATGTTAAATTACGATATATCAAACTTTTAACCTACATACAAAGAACCATTATATGGGGATATAGAAAAACGTGGAGCCAACATGAACAATGCTCCGTCACAGCACGAGGATCCCACGACAGTATTTAAATATAGAATTTTTAACAAATCCATTACAAAAAGTGGTTAAAATCATAAGAATACCGAATATCGGGAATACCGAATTTATGGGGGCTATAGGAAAACGTGAACCTATGAAGTCAATTGTTTGCTATAGTAGTTGGTATCTATTGCAAACATCAACATTTGATTTGAAAAACTTCCGTTGATAAATGTGGTTTAAACTTCATATAGGGTCTATAGGAAAACGTGGACTTATTTAGAATATATTCTGCATGGGAAGGCAAAATATATTACGATCTATAAATACGGAATATGAAACAATTCTACAAACAAAATATTAAGTATCGGGAGGTATCATTATATGGGGGCTATACGAAAATCTGGACCTATCTAAGTACTTGTGCCAAAATTCATCCACTTTTTCCATCAACTTCTATTTTTGTTCACCTTTTTATGTGAACTCGGGACATAGTGCGGCGCCTCCCATCAGGAGCTTGCACACGCCATGGATAGATAAACATTAACTAGTAGGCCACTATTCCTTGTAGAAATTAAGTACTGGCAGGATCTAATTGTGAAATGCATACAGAGACATTTCTTGAAACATTGTCCTGATTTTCATAAGCTACCTTGTGACTCAGATTCATTGCTGTTCTCGTTACCACATTCTTAGAGATTGCTTCAGTCATCAACGATGCAAGAAGTGCGTTAGTAACCAACACACCCTTCTCCACTCCATAAAAATGTCCACACATCAGGTAGTAGAATCGAGACGCCTGTATTTAAATCGTCGCACAGGTTCAATCCATAGAACATATTGTGACTATGGAGCCAGTAATGGTGGTACAAAGTGTTCTTCCAGTATGTCGCTGAGACATGTGATCACTCCTGTGTAGTCGGCTCCCGATTAAATAAATTTACACTATGCGTACTATAAGTACGCTCACATCGCGCTAACTTTTGGTCCAGTTTAATTCCTTACAACTGGACCAGAATCACAAACGCATTCGAGTCAAGGTTTCCCCTGGGCTCAGATTACTATCTTTGATTGGGTGGTATGCGGCCCTTGTGTAGTTACCCGTGAGGACCAGCCTATATCGAGATTCATTGCCTAAATTTTGTTGAAGGCAATCTTATATTGCTTGCAAATAAAGAAAATGTTAAAAAAATAACGGTTATATAATATATATTTGTGGTTATAATTTAACAGATTTAACCATAATTGTTGTAGCTTTCCTATACGTTTCAAGCGCTTAGTTAGATGTTACAACTAAATTATTCCTCAAAAAATACAACTCGTCTTTATTGCTTATATTCTAACGAGTAAAATCTGTTAATTTGCGAGGCCATTGAGACATCTTAGCATACTAGATGTTTTTATTCCTTCCTGTTCTTCGAAGCTTCGTCCAATCAACATCGCTGCAACACCATTGTACAACAAAGGTAGATTAATGTTAATTTTTCGTCTAACAACAAAACGAAAATAAAAACGCAATTTTTTTCAAATATGGTAAGTGCGCCTAACTTCGGCATGTCCCAGTAGTCGATAGTTTTGAAATTTAAACTTAAATAACTAAAAATGGAATTGACCAAATAATTAAATAATTGAAAAAAACGTCAATAGTGTTCTCTGCCCTCTTTCTGTAAAAAAACAATGAGCTCCGATCATTTATTACGAGAGAATAACGGTTTTCGTCAGTGGGTGTCTTCCAACGCGTGCTTGTTTGCAAAGAAGAAATTAGTGGTGGCGTCAACATAATAATTCATTTAAGTTAATTAAATTAAATACTTTTGGAATCAGAAATATTTTATAATAGTAAATAACAGTCTAAAGATCATTTTATAACTTAAAAAAAACATACATAATCAAGCATTTTTCTCTTATATTATTTAATGCCGACTTTAGGAACAGAAAAAAAGAGATTTGTCAGTAGTCGGCAGGGGTTGCCGATTACTAGAAAAATATCATTTTTGACCTATTTCACCAAAACTTGAGAAAAGTTTTAAAGAAGTGTTAAAGAATTATGATCTAGGGGTTCACCCTATATGAGTGGTTCTACAAAACTTACATTATTGCAACTCATCTAATAAAACTTAAAAAATTTAGACTCACCTATTATAAAAGTAATACCAATAGGAAAATAATAAATAATAATAAAGGAAAATAATAATAAAGGAAATCTTTTACTTAATATTAAAATACTGTATGAGTAATTTTAAAAAATTTTTAAAAATTTTACACAACTCTCTCATTGATATACAAGTTAAGTTCTTTTAACTTGCAACAACAAATATAAGCACTGACTTTCCCGAATATTAATGTCATTAATCGTGTCAGTAACTTTACATGAAATACCCAACGTATTTCTGTATAGAAAAGAAACAAACGAACAGTTGTATTTACCACTGTTTTTAAATAAGTCGGTAATGCTTTTGAAACTGGTGCCTGGCCCAAAAAGCAGTCTCGTAGCCACACTGCTATTTTTACGGACATAGCCCGCGCTCCGTTAGTGCATATATACATATTAATATATTATATTAATATATACATATTAATTAATTTTCCAGACATTAATCATAATCAGAAGTTTGTTAATATGAATAAATAAAAACAAGAAAATATTAGATGATAAAATTAAGTGGAGTTAGTGTTGTTGGCTGTAGAGTGGTCATCGTTACTCGCCACTTACAAATAAGTGGGATAATATTGCGTATTCAAAACTAGAGCTTTTTGGAATGGCAGAGATTTCGCGATTTCAATTGTGTGTAGATACGGAAGGTTTTAATACGTCCCAAATTTCCGAGCCCACGTAATATTTTTTCGAGACTCTTATTTTGAGAAATAGGGTAATATAAGAAAATAGGATATCAATATTGTATTTGTGTGTATTTTAAAAATGATCAACTTTTACTACGTTTTTCGTGGTAAATTCTAAGGTATGGACCTGGTTTAAATGCGAATGTACAGAAATTTTTACCATAGTGGGGTAGTTCACTATTTGTGAACATACGTAAATTTTAGGTAACACTGTAATATAGAACTTGATTAAAAGAATTAAAACTCTAAGCTTCTCAGCGTTCAGAGGATTTTGTTTCCTGTTGACATAGGAAGACCACTCTAGGCAAAAGAAAACAGGTAAAAAAGCTGTAAGTTCGGCTGGGCCGAACTTTGAATACCCTCCACCATTTGGTACAAATTTCACAATTTTCAAAAAAAACAAAATCCTTTAAAAATCTGTTAAAATCTTGAAAATAAATAATGTAGCCGTATATTAGAGTCTATACGACGATGTGGACCTGCATAGGCAACTTTTGTCACAAGCTATTACAATATTCAAATGCGAAACTTGAAAAAAATCTGTTTATAATGCACAGGCAATTTTCTGTCATAGGCTGCAATATCGAACTTCACGAACTTCAAATGCGAAATTTGAAACAATTCCGGTAAATAATGTCGCTAAAATCATCAAAATACCGAATATAGGGGGGGGGGGTACCGTTGTATGGGGGCTACACGAAGACGTGGACCTGCACAGACAATTTTACGTCATAGGCTGTAGTATTCATTACGAACTTCAAATGCGAAATTTGAAACAATTCCGGTAAAAAATGTCGCTAAAACCATGAAAGATCGGGGCCGTTATATGGGGGCTATACGAAGGCGTGGACCTGCACAGACAACTTTCTGTGATAGGCTGTAGCATCCATTATGAACTTCAAATGCAAAATGTGAAAGAATTCCGGTAAATAATGCTGCTAAAATCATCAAAATACCGAATATCGGGAGGTACCGTTATATGGGGGCTATACGAAGACGTGGAACTGCATTTTTTGTCTTAGGATGTAGTATTCATTACGAACTTCAAATACTAAAACTGAAACTATTCCGGTAAATAATGTCGCTAAAATGATCAAAATACCGAATATCGGGAGGTACCGTTATATGGGGGCTATACGAAGACGTGGACCTACATGCCCATTTTCAATACCAAATTTTATCAACCTACTTCATTTTGTTCGGAAGATAGAGTGATTTCCACGGACGGACAGACGGTCGGACATTGATAAATCGACATAGAATTGTATGCTGATCAAGAATATGTATACTTTGTGGGGTCTAAAATGTATATTTCGAAGTGTTACAAACGGAATGACAAACTTAATATACCCTCCATACTATGGTGGAGGGTATAAAAAGCAATGCAGTTGTAGTGAAAAAAACCCTTTTGCAGCAAAACTATATGTTTTTTAAGTATATCTCTGGCTTTTGATGTTCACTGTTTATTTCACATCATCTCGAAAGAAAAATTTATAAATAGAGAAATTATGGCATTCTGTCAGAATGCTCCTGATGTAATTAGAATTTCCTATACACTTCACCATACATAGTACGGATCGAAATAAATAGTTAAGACCCAACTCAGAAGCAATGGAATGACCTGCCATTTGGAATTTTAAGCTCTCATTGAATACCAGGCAGAAAAGTTTTCTCCCAATATTTGGAAAGTAGATGATTTTGTACTGGTCCTCGATATTTATATATATACTAACTGACTGGGTTATGCATTCATATTTTATATGCTCCCCCATCAACAATTTTTACGCCTTCATACCAAAGTATGAATGGTATATTAAGTTCGTCATTTCGCTTGTAACTTAACGAATAATAATTCAATTAAATTTATTTCCAAAAAATATTACAAGTGTTTGTTTACAATTAATGTGGCCTTAGAGTTTAAGGTATTCTTTTTCTTCTATTTTTGGACCATAAAGACGCTGCATAGAATATTGCAGCGAGGAATATGCATTTTAAAATTATCTTTTTAATAGTAACGGTTACTAATGATTTTCGACAAATCAAAGGGTATAATATCCGCGTTATAATATTAATTTCAAATGAGGTATGAAATATGACTCTTAAAGGATATTTAACTTTATATTCCCATTTTATGGAAGTGTTGTCAAAAATTGATTCTAGTCTACAGGAAGAAAACGTGATATCCTTTTCCTAGTAAATATGTAATGTTTGTGATTTATCACAGTGTATCATAATTTTCACTATACCATCATGCCATACAGTGTCATGCCATACGGTGTCAAAAGCAGCCTTTACATCTAAAAATACCATTCTTCTTGATTTATTTTGCTGACTATATTTTCGATTCTTATTGTATCTTTCAGCTTAACTATTAATGAGCCCACTTGTTCTGGGTTCATTATTTCGCTAACGTCAGGAGTTGTCATACTTGAATTAATGCTACTTGTGAATGCAAATTATATTTCAGGAATTGTTCATTTATAATATTATGGTTCAATGTTATTTTAACTGGTAAATAGTCAGAATTTAAAATGTTCAGAGAGATTGCTGGAGATAAAATTTCCACTATGTTGGATCGAAATATGTCCTGTGTTGACCTTGTCTATTCCTATTAGCTGGAATGTATGTATGATCACTTGGATACATAATATTTACTTTGTATGTTGTTATTTTTATGAAGTACATTACCCCATGCATTACCTATTAGACATACCGAATATTTGTGCCGGCAATTAAAATCGTCACCTAATATATATTTATCAGCCCTCGTTAGTTTAAAGAAGTCAGTTGCAAAAAGTATGTTCCTGATGACATCAGTTCTCAGTATACCACACGGAAAATGAATAAAGGTTTACGGGAGTAGAGATAGTCATAATTCTCAATTATTCGATTACATACATTTTTGATTGGTAACAACCTGTGTTTAACAGACTTTTTAACTATGACAGCAACTCCAACGCCTCTAATTTTGGTATATTCTAAATTCACTGTGTCTCATAGAAATGTTTGGTTTTAACCACGTTTCACACAGTAAGCATACATGAATATTAATGGTTTACAGAAAATTATAAAACTCGATAGTTTTATTACAAATGCCTCTGGTATTTCATATAATTATATTGATTCTACACATTATGAAAGAAAATTGCAAGCTAAATCAGTAATAGCTGCAAATTGGTCTGCCTTATTTTCACATTTGAGTTGAAAAGAGGGTCGAAACAATTCGCCACATGCACTGGTGGGCATACACTTAAGCCAGATAGGCCTGTTGTGCGCTCTAGGCTAAAGGTTTTTGAAAGAAGACGGGCAGTTTACAGTCTGTTATATTTGAAATTCAGTTGACTTAGTGAATTTCTTTAACTGTTCTATATCAATTACCATTATCTGATTAAGGTCTGGTATAGAGTCTTTCCCTACGAATTGAGATCTGATATTTGCAAACACATTGACATTGAAAATGTTCCAAAGTTTCGTCATCTTCCCCGCATGCCTGCATATGATGCTGTCTGCACATCCTATCGTGTATAGACAAGCTAGTGGGCCCAGTTGCCCCGTAAGGATGCCAGTTACCTCACTCAGCTCCTTCTTACCTAGTAATAAAAGGTTTTTCGTTTTCATCTCATTGGGGTCGCCAGATAGGATTTTTGTGGTTTTCCCTACGCCCTCATTGTCCACAAGGATATGTGGGCGTTTTTCCCCATGTCTTTAACACCAGTCGTGACGAATTAAGCGGCACTGGATTGGTTCACATACTTCTTTAGTTAAAGTCCTTAGAATGTCCTGGCCAATGACATCGTTTGACGGCGTCATTCTGCAACTTCAGGCCAAGTCGGTGCCAAACCATTTGAAAGAAGCATTTTTCTAGGCAATTAAAAATTTTTAATGGAGTGTTTACAGATCCCAATGAAGCAATTCCATACAATACAAACCTGAACCAGACAGGGAAAAACTGCGTTTTCCATAAAAACGGAAAATACGAGTTTTGTAGACTGCCCAAGCATTTTTCAGAGGGCGATAGATGACGTCGAGATGAGATGTTTTGTTTACGTAGACGATATAACCATATTCTCGAAAGAGGAGCAAAAACACTTTCAAGATCTGGAATTAGTACTTAGAAGTCTATTTGAAGTCAATATGAGGGTTTCGGCTGAAAAATCCAAATTCTTCCAAACTGAGGTTGAATATTTAGGATTTTTAGTTTCCTAAGGTGGAATTAGAACAAGTCCAGGAAAAGTCAATACAATTCAAAATTTTCACGAGCCTACCACTCTAAGGGGATTAAGATCATTCTTAGGATTGGCGGGATATTACCGCTGTTTTATAAAAGATTTTGCCAAGATTGCAAAGCCACTCTCAAACATACAGAGAGGAGAATTTGGCCGAGTTTCTGCATCGCAGTCGAAAAAAATCATAATTGTGTGACCAGTGAACAGAAAGAGGCATTCAACACAATAAAAGAAATCCTAACATCCGAAGATGTTACGCTAACATATCCAGACTTTCGGAAACCACTTGATTTAACGACAGATGCATCGTCACACGCTATCTTTTCGCAAGGAAGCAGGCCTATCACTATGATCTCCCGCATTTTATCCGAAAGCGAGGTACATTGCGCTACTATTGAGCGCGAGTTGTTGTCCATCGTCTGGGCACTAAAAACGCTTAGAAATTATTTCTACTGAGTATCAGATCTGAATGTATTCACAGATCATCAACCACTAACATTTGCCGTTTCGGACAGAAATCCGAACTCAAAAATCAAAAGATGGAAAGCATTTATTGACGAATGCAACGCAAGGCTGATCTACAAACCTGAAAAGGAAAATGTGATCGCCTTTGCGCTGTCTAGGCAACACATAAATGCCTTGGATAATGTAAGTGTAGATAAAATTCATTGCGAAATATCATCAACTAACACAATTGAAAGAACCGACAAACCGGTAAATTGTTTTCGCAATCAGATAATCGTGGAAGAAGGTTTAGAACCCCAGAAAAGAACTTTTATTATCTTTAGAAAAAAGACAAGACACCTAATTAAATTCCGAACAAACGATGATCTGATCAAACACCTGCAAGATTCTGTAAAAATGGATGTAGTAAATGCCCTGCGGTGCGAATTACCCTCTTTGGCACGATTCCAGTATAAATTGGTTGAACTCTTTCCAAATGTGAAGTTCAGATACACGAAGAAGTTAGTTATTGATATATCAGACCCGAATGAACAACAGGAAATTGTAGCAGTTGAAAATAATCGAGCACACCGAGCAGCTCAGGAAAATGTCAAACATATTCTGGAGGACTATTTTTTTCCAAAAATGGAAAAGAAAGCAAGCAGTTGGTGGCAAACTGCCGAGTATGTTCCCAGGCAAAGTATGATCGTCATCCAAAAAGGCAAGTTATTGCCCAGACACCAATACCAACATTTTGCAGGGAAGTCCTTCACATTGACATATTTTTTACTGGGTCAAAGACTTTCTGACTTGCATCGACAAATTTTCAAAATTTGCAATACAGTCACTAAAATCCAGAACTATAGTGGATGTTAAGCCACGGTTACTACAGTTGCTCAATATGTTCCATGGTACAAATCCAGGACTATAGTGAATGTTAAGCCACGGTTACTACAGTTGCTCAATATGTTCCATGGTACAAAAACCATTTATTGTGACAACGAAAAGTCACTTAGCTCGCACACCATTAAGGCTATGTAAAAAATCTCTATGACGTAGATATCGTAATGCCCGCGTAATCTGGAAGATATCGAAGATATAGTACTTTTAGCCACCATCGAGTATAATAAAGCAATACATACGGTGACTGGAATCAAATCCATAAGCATCTTCCATTTAACAAAGGATGATGAACAAATAGTATCACGGTTAAAATCCGCCCAGGATAAAAAGTTAATAACTCACAAAAAGAATCTTCGCGACAGGGAATTTTCCGTAGGGGAAATAGTTCTCGTAAAGAATAATAGGAGATTAAGGAACAAACTAATTCCCCTTTATAGTGAAGAAGAAGTCCAACAAGATCTTGGGACAACAGTTCTGATATGAGGTAGAAGGTCCCATAATGACAATCTTCGGTGAAGTTCCTTTCACTATAATGTAAAAAAAGATAAGATATCTTTTTGGTAGTGAGTTAAAGGAAATATTGTTTATATTTTTAGGATTGCCTTAAGATTGGTCATAGCCATATTAGTGTCGGCATCAAACGGCAGTAACCGGCAAGATCTCGTAATTTTGGAAAACTTTGGACACATAAAACATGTTACTAACTTAACCATTACGAATTACTCAGAGACGAGATAGCTAATGATACAAACCACTTTCCCCAAACTCATATGAGAAAGTTGCTGGATGCGGACGTAAACCAAATAAGTAGACTGATACAGACGGTACATATTCGCCATAGGCATAGGCATGCCTTATTGCATTGGGAAAAGTCCTGAGATACATCACTGGGATAACTGATCATGATGACTTCGACAAATTGACCAACACAATTGACCAACTAATCAACTCACATGAGAGACAGTTTACTATCTCCGAAGTGCAGAAAACAATTAATAGCATCACCACTACAGTAAACAAAGGGAAGCTGAGTATTTATGATAACCTCATAGCGAGAAGTAGGGCGACAATAACAGAATTATATAATTTAGTAACTTTCCAATATCCTTTTAGATAGTAATGAAGTAAATTTCACAATAAAAAACAGCACTTCACAAACCTTTCCGTGGACGATATTATGTATGTATCTTTTGCAATACAATAATGTAATATATTTCCTGATAAGATATCCTATCCATAAGTATAAATGTAAGAAAATTATTATATTACCAGTAGCAAATATGCAATAACAAACTGCAGCGATACGTCATGCGCTCTGGAACTAATGACACGTAACACCGCTAAAAACAGCAGCACAACACACAACAACCTCCCAATGGTTTAGTGGTCATCAATGACCAACTGGCGGTTACAGAAGAAAACAACGAACCCCCTGTTACGGTCAATGGTATTTACCTAGTTGTCTTCAATGATATCGTTAGAATCAATAATACCATGTACTACAACGAAAATTCAACTACACCCCTACAACCGGATATTCCATGGGCTTCTGTGACCGTGGACGGCCCTAACTTAGAAGGGGAGGAGTTATCGTGAAGAAACACGCTTATGTCGTTGTTCCCACAGTTTTGGCTTTTGTCAAGTAACTGAACGCTATACGAGTGTGCTACTCAGCACATTTTACATTCCCACATGTTCTTGACATCTGAGTAGCCAAATGCGGTGCTGCAATGTCAGCAAAACGGTGGCAGAGCTACGGCAGTGGAGCTTAGAATAAGAAAAATAAAATATAATTAAGTGAGTGGATAACAACTTATAGAAGTATCAACACATATATCCAAATTGTAATAAATGTAATAAAGAATAATAATAAAATTGCATAATAATGTAACAAAGAATAATAATAAAATGGCATAATTTATATGGTTTATATAGTCCCTGAGGGCCCGGTCAACCTGGAAACCCTCTAAGGATTGGATGAGTGTATCTGTGCTGACGTTGTTGACAATGCATACTGTCAGTGAATATATCTTTTTTATGGAAGGTGCTCTCCATTTTGGTATATTCTAAATTCACTGTGTCTCATAGAAATGTTTGGTTTTAACTACGTTTCACATAGTAAGCATACATGAATATTAATGGTTTACAGAAAATTATAAAACTCGATAGTTTTATTACAAATGCCTCTGGCATTTCATGTAATTATATTGATTCTACACATTATGAAAGAAAATTGCAAGCTAAATCAGTAATAGCTGCAAATTGGTCTGCCTTATTTTTTTACATTTGAGTTGAAAAGAGGGTCGAAACAATTCGCCACATGCACTGGTGGGCATACACTTAAGCCAGATAGGCCTGTTGTGCGCTCTAGGCTAAAGGTTTTTGAAAGAAGACGGGCAGTTTACAGTCTGTTATATTTGAAATTCAGTTGACTTAGTGAATTTCTTTAACTGTTCTATATCAATTACCATTATCTGATTAAGGTCTGGTATAGAGTCTTTCCCTACGAATTGAGATCTGATATTTGCAAACACATTGACATTGAAAATGTTCCAAAGTTTCGTCATCTTCCCCGCATGCCTGCATATGATGCTGTCTGCACATCCTATCGTGTATAGACAAGCTAGTGGGCCCAGTTGCCCCGTAAGGATGCCAGTTACCTCACTCAGCTCCTTCTTACCTAGTAATAAAAGGTTTTTCGTTTTCATCTCATTGGGGTCGCCAGATAGGATTTTTGTGGTTTTCCCTACGCCCTCATTGTCCACAAGGATATGTGGGCGTTTTTCCCCATGTCTTTAACACCAGTCGTGACGAATTAAGCGGCACTGGATTGGTTCACATACTTCTTTAGTTAAAGTCCTTAGAATGTCCTGGCCAATGACATCGTTTGACGGCGTCATTCTGCAACTTCAGGCCAAGTCGGTGCCAAACCATTTGAAAGAAGCATTTTTCTAGGCAATTAAAAATTTTTAATGGAGTGTTTACAGATCCCAATGAAGCAATTCCATACAATACAAACCTGAACCAGACAGGGAAAAACTGCGTTTTCCATAAAAACGGAAAATACGAGTTTTGTAGACTGCCCAAGCATTTTTCAGAGGGCGATAGATGACGTCGAGATGAGATGTTTTGTTTACGTAGACGATGTAATCATATTCTCGAAAGAGGAGCAAAAACACTTTCAATATCTGGAATTAGTACTTAGAAGTCTATTTGATGTCAATATGAGGGTTTCGGCTGAAAAATCAAAATTCTTCCAAACTGAGGTTGAATATTTAGGATTTTTAGTTTCCTAAGGTGGAATTAGAACAAGTCCAGGAAAAGTCAATACAATTCAAAATTTTCCCGAGCCTACCACTCTAAGGGGATTAAGATCATTCTTAGGATTGGCGGGATATTACCGCTGTTTTATAAAAGATTTTGCCAAGATTGCAAAGCCACTCTTAAACATACAGAGAGGAGAATTTGGCCGAGTTTCTGCATCGCAGTCGAAAAAAATCATAATTGTGTGACCAGTGAACAGAAAGAGGCATTCAACACAATAAAAGAAATCCTAACATCCGAAGATGTTACGCTAACATATCCAGACTTTCGGAAACCACTTGATTTAACGATAGATGCATCGTCACACGCTATCTTTTCGCAAGGAAGCAGGCCTATCACCATGATCTCCCGCATTTTATCCGAAAGCGAGGTACATTGCGCTACTATTGAGCGCGAGTTGTTGTCCATCGTCTGGGCACTAAAAACGCTTAGAAATTATTTCTACTGAATGTATTCACAGATCATCAACCACTAGCATTTGCCGTTTCAGACAGAAATCAGAACTCAAAAATCAAAAGATGGAAAGCATTTATTGACGAATGCAACGCAAGGCTGATCTACAAACCTGAAAAGGAAAATGTGATCGCCTTTGCGCTGTCTAGGCAACACATAAATGCCTTGGATAATGTAAGTGTAGATAAAATTCATTGCGAAATATCATCAACTAACACAATTGAAAGAACCGACAAACCGGTAAATTGTTTTCGCAATCAGATAATCGTGGAAGAAGGTGTAGAACCTCAGGAAAGAACTTTTATTATCTTTAGAAAAAAGACAAGACAACTAATTAAATTCCGAACAAACGAGGCAAGTTATTGCCCAGACACCAATACCAACATTTTGCAGGGAAGTCCTTCACTTTGACATATTTTTTACTGGGTCAAAGACTTTCTGACTTGCATCGACAAACTCGCACACCATTAAGGCTATGTAAAAAATCTCTATGACGTATCGATATCGAAGATATAGTACTTTTAGCCACCATCGAGTATAATAAAGCAATACATACGGTGACTGGAATCAAATCCATAAGCATCTTCCATTTAACAAAGGATGATGAACAAATAGGGTCACGGTTAAAATCCGCCCAGGATAAAAAGTTAATAACTCACAAAAAGAATCTTCGCGACAGGGAATTTTCCGTAGGGGAAATAGTTCTCGTCAAGAATAATAGGAGATTAGGGAACAAACTAATTCCCCTTTATAGTGAAGAAGAAGTCCAACAAGATCTTGGGACAACAGTTCTGATATGAGGTAGAAGGTCCCATAATGACAATCTTCGGTGAAGTTCCTTTCACTATAATGTAAAAAAAGATAAGATATCTTTTTGGTAGTGAGTTAAAGGAAATATTGTTTATATTTTTAGGATTGCCTTAAGATTGGTCATAGCCATATTAGTGTCGGCATCAAACGGCAGTAACCGGCAAGATCTCGTAATTTTGGAAATTTTGGACACATAAAACATGTTACTAACTTAACCATTACGAATTACTCAGAGACGAGATAGCTAATGCTACAAACCACTTTCCCCAAACTCATATGAGAAAGTTGCTGGATGCGGACGTAAACCAAACAAGAACCAAATTGTAATAAATGTAATAAAGAATAATAATAAAATTGCATAATAATGTAATAAAGAATAATAATAAAATGGCATAATTTATATGGTTTATATAGTCCCTGAGGGCCCGGTCGACCTGGAAACCCTCTAAGGATTGGATGAGTGTATCTGTTGTTGACAATGCATACTGTCAGTGAATATATCTTTTTTATGGAAGGTGCTCTCGATGTGGTGTACAACCTCGTGTAATGAGCTTTTCACTTAACGTCCTTTATCGTATGCATGTTATTTATATTTAAGCATATCTTGCTCTTAATCATGGTACCGATTGTGCGTTATATGGTTTTGAGTAAGAACAATGTTAGTTTTATCAGTCGATAAGACTTTAGTATTGCGTAGCTTGCCTTCCCATGTTTGGGCATGAAAACAACCCTCGCTTCCTGCCAGGCTTTTGGGGTATATATCTGTCCAGCTACCTTAAACGGTTTGAATTTTTTGGTGCTTCCTTAGTCAAAATCTCTATATATTCCGATATATCTACGTGTGTCGTGATGCTCGGCGGAAAGCGTGATGTCCGGCGGAAAGCGTGCATGTTTCCATCCTGTTACCCGTATCATACACCATTGTCCCTGCTTGTGTATGGGTTTTCGAAATAAACTTTCTTATTTGATTGGCTTGGCTATGCCTTCATATTTTATCTACTCCCCCATCCACAATTTTTAACCCTCCACCAAAATAATTCAATTACAAAAAATAATTCAATTCAATTATTAAAATAATTCAATTTAAATTTATTTCAAATATATTACAAGTGTTTAGTTGCAATTAATGTGGATTAAGAGTTTAAGGTATTCCTTTTTGTTCTATGATATTGCCAAAAAGTTTTAGTAAAGATAATTATAATAATAATAATTTCTATATGACATGTCATTGAGGGAAGAAAAAAATTAAAAACCTATATGAATACTTAATCAAAAATCTTATACGAAAGGCCATACTTAAAACACAGAAAAGTTATTATGATATTATATCATTGATATAATATCAATGATATAATTATATACCAGAGTATAAGAATCTGATTTTAAAATTTTCTGTTAACTTTGTTATGTGCTCTCTCATTATCAGCTAGTTCATATGATATTGTTGTGGAGTAGTGGCAAGTAAACTACACATAAGTTTAAATAGTTTATTTTGCGCGACTTGTAGTTTCTTAATGGGTGAAGATGCACAGTTGGAACATAAAGGCGCTGCATAGAATATAACAGCGTTGAATGTGCACTTTAAAAATATATTTTTATTGGTAACGATTATTAATGATTTTCGACATATCAAAAGGTGCAATATCCGTATAATATTTATCAGTAATATTATATTAAAGCTTAATTTGGGGTCTAGTATGGCTTCCAAATATTTAACTTTATGGTCCCAATTCATGGAAGTGTTGTAAACATTGATTCTAGTCTGAGGAAGAGAACAAGATCTCATTTTCCAATGAAACATATTGTTTGTGATATATCGCAGTTTATCATAATTTTCCATTTTCTAAGGCATGATATAATATAGAATGAGGTGGATTGTAATTGCACATCTAAGCATTAGATACTGGCAAGTATTGCCAGTAAAGATTGGTAGTTCGCTTGAATTTAATTTAGGTACGTCTGCAGTATTCAGATTATATAGAACTAGCGATAAACAGGATCCCTGGAATAACCATCAGTTATCAAAATAGTGTTAGAACTGTAAGTATCTATATATACCTTACATGTTCGACCATTAAAGAAACTTTGAATAATTTTTATTAAGGATATTGGAAAATTTAATTTTAACATTTTATGTAATAGACCATCATGCCATATGCTATCAAAAGCAGCCTTTACATCTAAAAATACCATTCCTATTGATTTATTTTGAGCGGACAATATTTTTGATTCTAACAAGTGGATTGTGCTGTACTACATTCGGAAAGTAAAATGTTGAGGTGGTAGAATAATTTTAAAATCGCAAAGCTTTTTTATAAATTTTTTCGGCTGATTTATTTGACTTCCTAATTAAAATTATTTTGCCTCTATGAAATCCTTCGCATAATAAATGAATTTTAAACAAGTTAAAAAGCAGTAAGTTCGGCCGGGCCGAACTTTTAATACCCTCCACCATTTACAACGAATTTGGAAATTTTCAAAAAATAAAATCCTTAAAAAATTCTGTTAAAATTTTAAAAATACCGAATATAGCCGTTATGTTGGGGTCTATACGACGTGGACATACATATGCATTGTTTGTCATAAGCCATTACCATATTCAAATTCGAAACTGGACCCGCACCGACAATTTTCTGTCACAGACTGTAGTTCCCATAACGAACTTCAAATATCAAATTTTAAACAATTCCGGTTAATAATGTCGCTAAAATCATCAAAATACCGAACATAGCGAGGTGCCGTTATATGGGGGAAATACGAAGACGTGGACCTGCACAGACAATTTTCAGTCTTAGGGTGTAGAATCCATTTGGAACTTAAAATACCAAATTTGAAACAATTCCAGTGAATAATGTCGCTAAAATCATCAAAATACCGAATATAGGCAGGTACTGTTATATTGGGGCTATACGAGGACGTGGACCTGCAAAGACAATTTTCTGTCTTAGGGTGTAGTATCCATTTGGAACTTCAAATACCAGATTTGAAACAATTCCCGTGAATAATGTCGCTAAAATCATCGAAATACCGAATATCGGGAGGTACCGTTATATGGGGGCTATACGAAGACATAGACTTGCACAGACAATTTTCTATCTTAGGGTGTAGTATCCATTTGGAACTTCAAATACCAAATTTGAAACAATTCCGGTGAATAACGTCGCTAAAATCATCAAAATACCGAATATAGGGAGGTACCGTTATATTGGGGCTATACGAAGACGTGGACCTGCAAAGACAATTTTCTGTCTTAGGGTGTAGTATCCATTTGGAACTTCACATACCAGATTTGAAACAATTCCCGTGAATAATGTCGCTAAAATCATCAAAATACCGAATATCGGGAGGTACCGTTATATGGGGGCTATACGAAGACATAGACAGATAATTTTCTATCTTAGGGTGTAGTATCCATTTGGAACTTAAAATACCAAATTTGAATCAATTCCGGTGAATAACGTCGCTAAAATCATCAAAATACCGAAAATCCGGAGGTACCGTTATATGGGAGCTATATGAAAACGTGGACCTACATGGCCCATTTACGAACATAACCTGCCTACTGGAAAAATAAACATGTGTGCAAAATTTTAGCCATCTATCTCACTTTATTCGAAAGATAGCGTGATTACAACAGACAGACAGACGGACGGACAGACAGACAGACAGACAGACGGACAGACAGACAGACAGACAGACAGACAGACAGACAGGCAGACAGACAGACCGACGGACATCGCTAAATCGACTTAGAATTTTACGCTGATCAAGAATATATATACTTTGTTGGGTCTGACATGAGTATTTTGAGGAGTTACAAACGGAATGACAAAGTTAATATACCCTCCATAGTATGGTGGAGGGTATAAAAACCATTGGTAATGGAGGTTAAGAAACTATCGCCTCATGGTAAGGCTGTTAGGCATCTATTATTTATTTTATCATATCCTGGGAATTTTTTAGTTATCTTTTTTTTATTATGAGGGATACCTGTGAATAATTAACAACATAATTGTTTCCAGTGGTTATACTGCATAAACGTAGAAACACAAGACTATTGTGAAGTTTAACAAGTTAAAAAGCACTAAGTTCGGCCGGGCCGAACTTTTAATACCCTCCACCATTTGAAACGGATTTGGAAAATTTTAAAAAATACAATCCTTAAAAAATTCTGTTAAAATTTTAAAAATACCGAATATAGCCGTTATATTGGGGTCTATACGACGTGGACATACATAGGCATTGTTTGTCATAAGCCATTACCATATTCAAATTCGAAACTTGAAATAAAAAGTGAATAATGTTGCTAAAATCATCAAATAGTAGGTGCCGTTAAATTGGAGCTGTGCAAAGACCTGGACCAGCATAGACAATTTTCTGTCGCAGGCTGTAGCATCCATTACGAACTTCAAATACAACATTTCAAACAATTTCGGTGGGTATTGTAACTAAAATCATCAAAATACCGAATATCGGGAGGTACCGTTATATGGGGGCTATACGAAGACGTGGACCTGCACAGACAATTTTCTGTCTTAGGGTGTAGTATCCATTTTGAACTTCAAATACCAAATTTGAAACAATGCCGGTGAAAAATGTCCCTAAAATCATCAAAATACCGAATATAGGGAGGTACCGTTATATGGGGGCTATATGAAAACGTGGACCTACATGGCCCATTTACGAACTTAACCTGCCTACTGGAAAAACAAGTAAAAAAACATTAAGTTCGGCCGGGCCAAACTTTTAATACCCTCCACCTTAGGGTAAAAGAAACATTAGAAGAAATGTGGCAAAAACCATTAAAATGCCGATTATGGGGAGGTACCGTTATATGGGGGCTATACCAAAACGTGGACCTATAATTACAATGTTTCGCCACCGGAGCTGGAACCCATTATGACCCACAAATACCAATTTTTAGACAAATCAGTGAAAAAATGTGGCAAAAACCATCAAAATACCGAATATCGGGAGGTACCGTTATATGGGGGCTATATCAAATCATGGACCCATGCATGCAATGTTTCGCCACCGAAGCTGGAACCAATTATGACCAACAAATACCAATTTTCGAACAAATCCCTGAAAAAATGTGGCAAAAATCATCAAATTACCGAATATCGGGAGGTACCGTTATATGGGGGCTATACCAAAACGTGGACCTATAATTACAATGTTTCGCCACCGGAGCTGGAACCCATTATGACCAACAAATACCGATTTTTAGACAAATCGTTGAAAAAATGTGGTAAAAAAAAACTAAAATACTAAATATCGGGAGGTACCTTTATATGGGGGCTATACCACAACGTGGACCTATACATGCAATGTTTTGCCACACGCTCAGGGACCCGCTATGACCTACAAATACCAATTTTAAGACAAATCCGTGAAAAAATGTGGCATAAATCATCAAAATACCGAATATCGGGAGGTACCGTTATATGGGGACTATACCAAATTATGGACCCATCCATGCAATGTTCCGCCACCGGAGCTGGAAACCATTATGACCCACAAATACCAATTTTTAGACAAATCGTTGAAAAAATGTGGTAAAAAAAAACTAAAATACTAAATATCGGGAGGTACCTTTATATGGGGGCTATACCACAACGTGGACCTATACATGCAATGTTTTGCCACACGCTCAGGGACCCGCTATGACCTACAAATACCAATTTTAAGACAAATCCGTGAAAAAATGTGGCATAAATCATCAAAATACCGAGTATCGGGAGGTACCGTTATATGGGGACTATACCAGAACGTGGACCGATATATCTCATTTTCAATACCAACCATCCTAGACACAATGCAAATAGCTCTGCTAAATTTTGGAGCTCTACGTCAAATAATGTGGGCTGTATCGTGATTTCAACAGACAGACAGACGGACAGACAGACAGACGGACATCGTTAAATATACCCTCCTTTCCAAGGTGGAGGGTATAATAAACATGTGTGCAAAATTTTAGCCTTCTATCTCAATTCATTCGAAAGATAGCGTGATTACAACAGACAGACAGACAGACGGACATCGCTAAATCGACTTAGAATTTTACGCTGATCAAGAATATATATACTTTGTTGGGTCTGACATGAGTATTTCGAGGAGTTACAAACGGATTGACAAAGTTAATATACCCTCCATAGTATGGTGGAGGGTATAAAAACTGTCGATAGATCACTAGTGTGAGTGTTATTTACGAAAATATTGGCAAATTCTTCACATTTTAGTATAGTGGGAAGAGTTACTATATATTTAAGAACTTTTCTTGATGATTTTGGAAATATTGCCGAATAGTGTTGAGCCCTATTCCACGGTAGACAGCAGATAATTCCATGAATTATTTCTGAATTTTAGTAATTCATTTTGTATTAGAGTGTCAAGTGACTTCATATGGTGGAAAACCTGGTATTGGCGATAATGTTGCCAGAAGCGTCTAGACCTGTTTCTAGACTTTATTAAATTCCTTACATAATGGAATTTAAATCATTGTATGATTTACTGGTGTTAAAGGAGCAGATATCTCCCCTCTAATTGTTCTGGGTTTATTATTTCGTTAACATCAGGTGTCATCAGACTTGAAGTAATGCTACTTCAGAATGCTCCCCAATTAGCTTTATGAAAATTATATTTCAAGAATTGTTGATTTATAAAGTTATTCCTCAATGTTATTTTAAAAAGTAAATGGTCAGAATTTAAGTAGTTCCGAGAGATTGCTGGAGATGGAATTTCTGTTATGTTGGATAGAAAGAAGTCCAGTTTTGAACCTTGTCTATTCCTATTAGATGAAATGTATGTGTTATCACTTGGATACGTAATATTTATATTGTATGTAGTTATTTTTCATGAAGTACTTTACCCCAATCATTAGCTCTTGGTCATCCTTAATCTTGGTGGCGGCTATTAAAATCGCCGTCTAATACATATTTATTAGCCCTCGTTAGTTTAAAGACTTCAGTTGTAAAAAGTATTTTCCTGATGGTATCAGTTCTCACTTCACCACACGGAAATAACATGAATAAAGGTTTAAGGGAGTAGAGTTAGTCATAATCTGGATTCCCACATTTTTGATTATATGAGTGTTCACGATTGGTAACATACTGTGTTTAACAGACTTTTTAACTATGAGAGCAACTTCACCGCCTCTAATGTTTTCCTATCTTTGCGGTATATTCTAAATTTCCTGTGTTATAGAAATATTTGGTTTCTCATGTAATGTTTCACATGTAAAGAACTCGTACATGTTTTCTAAGCACTTACAAATGTTTTCAAAGGCAAAAACTAGTTACACTAAGATACAGATTTTTCGCACAGAATGTTCTTTGACTTTGGCAGATTTGCAAGCACGTTTTATTTTGGTCATTGTGGCCACGTGCACATTTTATTTTGTTTGTTTTGATTACTTTATGGTTAATGTTTTAATAGTAATCCCACAGAGCAACGTTATGCGCTCAAAACACGTCTGTTACTAACTGAAGCAAGAAGGTGACTGATCGAAAAATAAATTACCTAACAATGTATATATACTCTTGAAAAGCAGGCAGGTTTTAAGCTTGCAGGCAAGTTCGAAAATGGGATACATCGGTCCAGTATATCGTATAGCCCCCATATAACGGTACCCCCTCCCCCATATTGGGGTTTTCATTATTTTTATTGTTGGGGTTGATCGACCAATAGTGCCACGTCGACTGCGTAACCAAAAAGTTTTGCACCTTTAGTAAATTCATATTTAGCAGATCGCGTGCAGCCAGTTTAGCAGAGCAGGTACGCCTGATGAGATTTCATAGCTTTGGGCTTCTTAAACGGTATCAAACAGCAGAACTCTGTCTTCTAGACAAATATCGATAATTTTCACTATATAGTTAGGAATGTTGTATTTTCTTAGTGTTTGCCGTATTATGTTCCAGGCTGCCGAATCGAAGGAATTATTATATCTAGTGTGAGAACTGCACATAAACGCTTTTAATTCATGTTTTCTTATACCCTACACCATAGTATGGAGGGTATATTAAGTTCGTCGTTCCGTTTGTAATACCTCGAAATATACATTTTAGACCCCACAAAGTATATATATTCTTGATCAGCATAAAATTCTATGTCGACGAAGTAAGTTGATAAATATTTACTCAAATATTTATTATGTCTGCAGCACTTTTTTTGATGATTTTAATGACATTATTTACCGGAAGTATTTCAAATTTAGTATTTGAAGTACGTAATGAATACTACTGCCTATGATAGAAAATTGTCTGTGCAGGTCCACGTCTTCGTATAGCCCCATATAACGGTGCACCCCGATTTTCGGTATTTTGTTGATTTTAGCGACATTATTTATCGGAACTATGTTAAATTTAGTTTTTCAAGTCCGTAATGGAAACTACAGCATAAGACAGAAAATTGTCTGTGCAGGTCCATGTCTTCGTATAGCCCCCATATAACGTTATCAGCGACATTATTTACCGGAATTATTTTAAATTTTGTATATGAAGTTCGTAACGGATACTACAGAATATGGCAGAAATTTGTCTGTGCAGGCTTATGACAAAAGTTGCGTATGCAGGTCTACGTCGTCGAATAGACCCTAATATACGGCTACATTTGGTATTTTTAAGATTTTAAAACAATTTTAAATTTGTACCATATGGTGGAGGGTATTCAAAGTTTTTTTACTTGTTTTTCCTTCCTTCCTTTTTACAGCAGGCTTTCTTTTAACAACGCCAAACTTTAAACCAGAGAATCCTCGTCTTCTTTTTATTACTGCTTGTAGCCTATTCAGTAATAATTGTTCTAAAATTTTCCACATTAGTCTAGCATGCGGAGTGGTCTATAGGACAACGGGTTGTCAAATGGTTTATTGCTTTTTCGGAGTATACCCAAGGCATTTTGTGACACTATGAATACTCTAATTTTTTTAATAACTCGGTAATTTTAATATTGTTTCAATCACATATGTTTGCATTTTTTGTTGAATACTTTTTATGTAGAAAATATTTCTTCTTCACTTCAACATTTTTCAAAATTTGAGAACTGGAATTTTCGAGTGCGGATGTATTTGGATTCGTTGGATTTGCTGGATTTCAGAGAGAAAACTCCACTTGTGGCATGGATTCTTCCACGACATCTGCGTTTAGTGCTGTGAAGAAGTCGAAAAAATTCCTTGGTGTGTGTTTCCGTTGTAAGAAATAGGGTCATAAACAAAAGATTTGCCGCGTTCGTTTGGAAGATGAAAATGCTCAGGTTTTTGTGTCAGCGCACCGTGATGGTAAGATAATTAACGATAAGTTTGAAGATTTAGAATTCAAAATAGAATCTTTTGTCGACGATCACATTTGTAAACATCATTGGTGTTTCAATAATCTCCAAAATTTGAATGAACCCATTACAATAAATGTTGAAAGACACTAAAAATCTTTTAGCTTACAAGAAAGGTACAATCAATGAATGTTGAAAAAATACACCAATCATCATGAAATATGTCCTCTATGTTAAAGGACTTCGGGATATATTGCTGTCTGTGCCAAATCTAACCGAAAATGGAATATGCCTTGAATTTTCTAAAAATGTTGGTCTTTTGGAAAGGGATGGAGAGGTCAATATGACAGCTCCCAAAAAAATGTTAAGATCAGGCAAGTTCAAGTTCATCTGATTTGGGGAAATTATGGTACGTAAGAATGGGTCACCCGTGACCAATTTGTCGAATTTAAATCAATGGCTACGACAATACATAATACCTCGATATCAGCGGTAACTGTAGACACAGGTACAAAATATCCTTCAAACAAAGCAAAGGAATATTTTAAAAGAAAATTATTCAGCTTCAACACACAGTTTCTTATACCGCACAGCAAAACGGGGTTGCTGAAACATTTAACTGCGCTTTGGTTTAAAACGTAAGGTATACGCTTCTACGCTGGTTCTACGAAAGAATTATGGGGTGAAGCATAAATAACAGCAACAAATATTATAAATAGAAGCCGCTGCAAATCTCTTTCTGACAAAAAGGCACCTGCCGAATTGTGGTACAAGTTTAAGCATGTAATGCATTTGTCTGGTTGCCTAAACAAATGGATTCAAAATCACAAGAAATGGTAATGATGGGTTATACTTGTTATGGATACAGATTGTAGAATCCAAAGACCCGAAACATAGTTACTGACGTTCGTTTTGTCGAAGACGAAGAATCTCGTTCATGAATTGGTTTCTGCAGAAATGACAACGTTGTCGATTCTGCCGATGAAGAAACTACTATTGACGAAAATGAAGCCACGGCTACACAATCTGAACCATCAAACTCTGAATCTGTTTCAATGGAGCCAAGAAGAAGCGAAAGATTAATGTGTTCAAGGATACCTTCAAAGATAATTGGGTGAAAGCTGTGAAGGAAGGTTTTGACTCTATTGAAGAAAATCGTATTTGAGTTTGATTCCACGCCAGGTCAACCATAAAGTCCAAACGGGTATTTAACATTACAGAGGAGCGAAAGGCTTTCTTTAGAGGGCCGGAATTGACTATAAAGAGACCTTTTCACCGGTGTCGAAACTTAGTACAATTCGGATAATTTTAGTGGTGAGCCTTAAGAGACATTTACATTTGCACCAGTTTGATCAAATATCTGCATTTCTTTATGGGGAGTTATTTACATGGAAGTTCCTGACGGATTAAACGCACTAAAAGCCAAGTAATTTTATGGATTTATCCAAAGCCAAAGATGCTTTAACAAAATATTGAACGATTTCTTGCTCCAGCTTGGTTTTAAGAAATCTTTACATGATCCGTGTCTTTATACAATGTTTCAATGAAATGCGGTTTTGTACTGGCTGTATTGATTGCGAGAAATGTGGACGAGGTATTGATTGCGAGAAATGATTTGAAAGCAATAGAGAAATAAAATTAGATCTACGTGCATCATTAAAAATGTGCGATTGTGGACCCCTACAATATTACTTGGGAACGAGGAATGAATATTATAGAACCAAAGGCACAATGAAGCTGAATCCGAAATATCACATTGAAAAGATGCTTGTAAAATTCTCAATGAAAGAGTGCAAACTTACAAAAGCTTCAATGGAAAAGGCATTGATTATTCCAATCGAAACACAAGAGTTAACGGACGAATCATATCCTGAAATGCTGGGAAGCCTAATGTATTTAATGTTAAGCGTCCGACCAGATATATGTTATCAAATATCGTACACGGGTAGATTTCAAAACAGCACAGGCAAAATACAGTGGTCTGCATTAAAAAGAATGGTTCGTTACATAAAAGGAATTAAAGAACTCGACATGGTTTACCAAGATAATTTAGTGATCTTATTGAGTTCGTAGATGCCGATTGGGCTTCTGATAACACAGACCGCAAATCTGTAAGCGGGTTTTATCTTCAAAATTTTTGGTTTCCCTGTATCATGGAGCAGTAAGAAACAGACTATAGTTGTAACCTCATCAAGCGAAGCGGAATATATAGCCCACAGTTATGCTGTTGCGGAAGCTCTTTGAATTAGAGGAATTCAAGATGAACTACAATGGGACGTAGTGATTGAGACGCGGTTTTGTGACACTCTGAATATTTCCATTTTTATACCCTCCACCATAGTATGGAGGGTATATTAAGTTTGTCATTCCGTTTGTAACACCTCGAAATATAAATTTTAGACCCCACAAAGTATATATATATATTCTTGATCAGCATAAAATTCTATGTCGATTTATCAATGTCTGTCCGTCTATCCGTTTGTCCATCTGTGGAAATCACTCTAGTTTCCGAACGAAATGAAGTAGTTTGATAAAATTTTACTTAAATGTGTATTATGGCCATGTAGGTCCACGTCTTCGTATACCCCCATATAACGGTAGCTCCCAATATTGGGTATTTTGAGATTTTAGAGACATTATTTACATTCAGAAAACGAAACATGCTTTTTTACGTTTTTAAAATAACTAAGTAATTTTAATAATGTTTCAATCACATACGTTTGTATTTTTTGTTGAATCCTTATTTTTTTAGAAATTATTTTTTCTTTACTTAAAATTTCTATCTTGGTATACTCTATCGTGTGCATACCAAGTTTGTTCTCTAAGTAATAAAACTTACAAAAAATAAATAAACACCTCGTTTTATCTCTGCAAGAATATTATAAGAAGACATTTATTTTATACATTAAGAGAAGTTGAGGCCATATGTTTCCAACAAGACCGGGTGCGTTGTTTTCCTCTTCAGATGGCATACGTTTTCGTGGTATTGCACTTTTTATACCCTACACCATACTATGGAGGGTATAATAACTTTGTCATTCCGTTTGTACCTCCTCGAAATAGTCATGTCAGACCCAACAAAGTATATATACACTGTCTCAAACAATTGTCCGTACCCCATACAACTGAAAATATATTTGATTATAATTCGAAAAATACTTTCCCAATTTGAATGTAGTAATCTTTTTTTTAAGGGCCAACAAGTAGTTATAAAAATGCCAATTAATATGAAAATAAAAAAAGATTAACTTTTGTTTTTAACAAAAAAAATTGAAAATAATTCTCAATATTAACTCCAAAAATTGTCCGTACTCCATAAAAAATGTGCATATGTATTAATGAAATGTGTATTATATTGATGTTTGATGTCCTTAATATTTAGTGTGGTATCCTTTAGCAGCGATTACGCCTCTTATGCAATTTTTCATCGATAAAGCCCGTTTTTCTTTATGTTGCCGAATTTTTTTTCTAAAATACCCCATAGATGCTCTATGGGGTTTAAATCTGGGCTCTGGAGGATGAGGTACCACTTCCTTAACGTTGTAGAGCAGCCATTTTCGCACAACCATGGAAGTGTGCTTTGGGTCGTTATCGTGCAAGAATCGAGATTTCCACACCATCACCGAGCCACCACCGTGTTTCACTGTTGCTTTTAAGTGCTTTAACTGCAACGCGGTGTTTTCTTTTCGCCACACAAAACGTCTTCCATCCGACCCAAAAATATTAAATTTACTTTGGCAATTATTATAAACAATTGTTGTAAATTAAAACAGGTAAAAAAGCTGTAAGTTCGGCCGGGCCAAACTTTTAATACCCTCCACCATTTGGTAAAAATTTAGCAATTTCCAAAAAATAAAATCCGTTAAAAATTCTGTTAAAATCTTAAAAATACCGAATGCTTATACGACGACTTGGACCTGCATAGGCAAATTTGTCATAAGTTATTACAATATTTAAATGCGAAATTGAAGTATCCATTACGAACTTCACACGCGAAATTTGAAACAATCCCGGTAAATAATGTCGCTAAAATCATCAAAATACCGAATATCGGGGGGTACGGTGTATGGGGGCTATATGAAGATGTGGACCTATATGGCCCATTTTCTGTTTAATGCTGCAGTATCTATTACGAACTTCAAAAACCAAATTTGGAACGATTCCGCTAAATAATGTCGCTAAAATCATCAAAATACCGAATATCGGGGGGTACCGTTATATGGGGGCTACACGAAGACGTGGACCTGCGCAGATAATTTTCTGTTTTAGGCTGTAGTATCCATTACCAACTTAAAATGCCAAATTTGAAACAAATCCGGCGAATAATGTCGCGTGTTTAAATAAAAATTGCAAAATAAAATCAGACGAAAGAATGATAACATGCTGGTTATGTCAGGAAAATTGCCATCTTAAATGTAGTGACATTTCTGGACTTGTTGCGGATGCAATTTCGAACAACAAGGGACTTCACTGGTGCTGTGTGGATTGCAGAAAAATTGGAGTGAGCTTTTACCGATTTTTCCAATCTCAAAAACAAACTTTTCTGCAGATTCTAGAAGATTCAGCTAAACTCTCTAATCGAATAAATGATTACTGTAAATTATTTGAAAATTATAAGCTGTTAGAGAATATGAATTCACCACAATCATCTCCGAAGCGTCGAACATCAGCTAGAAATGCAAACAAAGAAAAACGCTCTGAAAATAACTATAGTACATCATTATCAAACACTCCTTCCGTGCCAATGCTTGATTTTACTTCCAACAATTCATCACCTGTACCTAATCTTCCTTCATCCAATCCCCCTACGTCAAATAATCCAATTAGCTCATACAATACTTCCGTTAATGATGTACCTCCTACCAGGCTTGAACGCCTAACAAACCATGATCCTGAATCAGTCGTCAATCCTTCTTCTCCTTATAACGTAACCCCTGTTGAGGTTATCCTTACAGCCGTCCCGCCAAAAAGAAGCATTTTCATTTCAAGACTTCCTGCGGATACCACTACTGAGACAATTGACCGTTACATCATATCTAAAATTGGAAAATTTAATGATATTAACATATATAAATTCAATTTTTCGCAACAACGTTCAATTGCATCATTCAAAATTACAACCTCTGATGAAATGTATACTCGTCTTATTGATCCTGAGTTCTGGCCGAAACATACTATTGCTCGTGAATACATATAAAGAGAAAGACAAATGCCTGATAATAATGGTTACATTCATCAAAACTCGTTTAACTTTTCAAAAAACTAAGCACTTTTATTAATGATACATTATCTATTGCCTATCAAAACATCCGTGGTATTCGATCTAAAATATCGAAATTGTATGTTGACAGTTTTACCTTTGAACATCATATCTTAGTAATGACTGAGACCTGGTTAAATGAACGTATTTTAAACTCGGAAATTCTGTCAAATAAATACAATATCTTTAGACGTGACCGTGTAAGCAACGGCGGTGGAGTGCTCATAGCTGTCTCCAATACATTTTCTTGCCAATTACTGGATCTTGATTCTTCCCTAAATATTGAGTTCATTGCCGTCTAAGTAAAAAACAATTTGAAAAAAATGTTTATAACATGCTCTTATATTCCTCCATCATCACCGCAAATAATTTATGAAAAGCATAGCCATGCATTAAAAGCAGTTTTATAAAAAACTAAGCCAGAGGATCTAATTTGTATACTTGGCGATTTTAATATACCAAACATGTTGTGGAATTTTTTACCTGGGGATAAATACCTGCTGCCTGAAAATATACACAAATTTTATGAATTATTCTTCGATACACTTTTTGATCTTGGTATTTTTCAAATAAATTGTATCCGTAACACCTATAATAAGTTATTGGACCTGATATTTGTAAATCAAGTGGATGAATGTTACATTCAACGAATTGATCCGTTAACATTTCCCGAAGACCAACACCATCCAACTATCAAAATTAATGTTTCGTTTCCTACTGGAAACCAAATCATACCCGTGATTCAAAGTGAGAAATCCTTATGTTTTTCGAAAACAAACTTTGAGCAGTTACGTGAACTTATGCATAACACAGACTGGGATATCCTGTTATCTAGCACTTACGATTTAAATAGTGCTATCGATATTTTTACAAAAAGCTATACGATTTTATTGATATTAGCGTACCAAAATATGTAATTAAGATGCTTTCTGGGCCACCATGGAACTCTACAGCATTGGCAAAGGCTAAAAATGTGAAAAATAAACAATATAAGAAATATAAAAAGACAGGATCTTCCATTGACTACGGAAGATATTCTTTAGCACGGTCTGAATATACTACTATGAATAATATTTGCTATTCAAATTATCTGACAAAACTCAAAAACAACTTTAAACAGAATCCCAAGTCTTTCTTCAAATTTGTCAATTCGAAGCGCAAATCCACCGATTTTCCACCAAATTTAAAGTACGATGATGCTGAATCCTGTGATATAAATGTTATATCTAACATGTTTGCAGACTTCTTCAGTACAACATATTCTACTAAAACATTTAACGGCAACAACTACCCCTTCGAAATTAACACTAATCAATCAATATCTATTTCACTATTAAACAGCTCTATGGTTTTAGATGGATTGAAAACTTTAAAGTATAGCTATGATTTTGGACCAGATAATATCCCGAGTTGCTTTTGTTTATCCTCTTACCATATTGTTCAATGCTTCCATAACTCAAGCTGTTTTTTCTGAGGTTTGGAAAACATCGTATATCATTCCACTCTTTAAAAACGGAAATAAATCTGATGTGGCCAATTACCGAGGAATAGCAAAATTAAGCGTGATTCCAAAGCTTTTCGAAAAACTGATTACTGAAAACCTTATCCATTGCATTAGTTCTATTGTTTCACCCTATCAGCACGGATTTCAGAGGAAGTGTTCTACAACAACAAACCTCATTCAGTTCACTAGTTATAAATCGAGGATTTCTTCAAGGAAAGCAAACTGATGTAATTTACACAGATTTCAGCAAGGCATTCGATAAAGTTAATCATAAATTATTACGATTAAAACTTAAAAACATTGGATTTACAAATAGAAGTTCCGAATGGATTTTTTCATATCTACAAAATAGAACACAAAAAGTATGTTTTAAAAAATGCCATTTCGAAGAGTATTATGGTTTCTTCTGGAGTCCCACAAGGAAGTCATCTAGGACCAATCCTATTTTCTTTATTTATAAATGATCTACCTTCATCTATAAAATTTTCAAATATTTTGATGTATGCCGACGATGTGAAAATATTTCTTAGCATTTCGGAGATATGTAAGAATCAGTTGCTTCAAAATGATTTGAATTCGTTTGTTAACTGGTGCAACATTAATCTTATGGAAATTAATTATTCGAAATGCACACTTATGAGATTCACAAGAAAAAAATTATTGGATACTTGTTACACCCTCGGTGACTATTCTCTGGAAAAAGTTGATACATTCGTTGATCTTGGAGTTGTATTGGATTGTAAACTTAACTTTAAAGCTCATATTTCTGTTTCTATAAACAAAGCAGAATCAGTTCTTGGTTTTGTGAAACGTTGGGGTAAAGAGTTTAAGGATCCTTATGTTTCAAAAAATTTATGCATGTCAATTGTTCGCCCAATTTTGGAATACTCTTCGGTCATATGGGATCCAATTTATAAAACACACAGCGACCGCATCGAGTCTGTTCAAAAACAATTCCTACTTTTCTCTCTACGAAGTTTGAACTTTTCATATGATAATCTTCCACCATACACAGATATACTCTCACTGATCAAGCTGCCAACTCTAGAAAGCCGTAGAAAAATGCTAAATGTCTCATTTCTTTATAATGTGATTATGGGTGATATTTCTGCTGGTTTTCTTGTTAACAACATAAATTTCAATGTTCCTCAACGTACTACCCGCCACTATGCACCACTAGCAATTCAATTCTCCAGGATGAGCTATGCAAATGCTGATCCTTTAACAAGAATTTCAAAAGATTTTAACGCGTTTTATAATTTTATCGATTTTACAATGGATATTAATACTATAAAAAGTAAAATAATAATGTTTTTAAATTCTTAATTTTAATTATACAATTATTAGTTATGTACATATATAGTCTGTAAGGAATTATCCATAGACTAATAGATTAAATAAATAAATAAATAAGTAACCTGCCTATTGGCAAAATATACATGTGTGCAAAATTTTAGCCTTCTATCTCAATTTGTTCGAAAGACAACGTGATTACAACAGACAGACGGACAGACAGACACACCAACAGACGGACATGGCTAAATCGTCTTAGAATTTTACGCTGATTAAGAATATATATACTTTGTTGGGTCTGACATGAGTATTTCGAGGAGCTACAAACGGAATGACAAAATCTATGTCGATTTTGCAATGTCCGTCCGTCTGTCCGTCTGTGGAAATCACTCTTGCTTTCGAACGAAATGAAGTAAGTTGATAAATATTTATTATGTCTGCAGCACTTTTTTTGATGATTTTAATGACATTATTTACCGGAAGTATTTCAAATTTAGTATTTGAAGTACGTAATGAATACTACTGCCTATGATAGAAAATTGTCTGTGCAGGTCCACGTCTTCGTATAGCCCCATATAACGGTGCACCCCGATTTTCGGTATTTTGATGATTTTAGCGACATTATTTACCTGAACTATGTTAAATTTAGTTTTTCAAGTCCGCAATGGAAACTACAGCATAAGACAGAAAATTGTCTGTGCAGGTCCACGTCTTCGTATAGCCCCCATATAACGGTACCCCCCGATATTTGGTATTTTGATGATTTTAGCGACATTATTTACCGGAACTATTTCAAATTTAGTATTTGATGTTCGTAATGAATGAAAGAAAATTGTCTGTGCAGGTCCATGTCTTCGTATAGCCCCCATATAACGTTATCAGCGATATACGGTATTTTGATGATTTTAGCGACATTATTTACCGGAATTATTTTAAATTTTGTATATGAAGTTCGTAACGGATACTACAGAATATGGCAGAAATTTGTCTGTGCAGGCTTATGACAAAAGTTGCGTATGCAGGTCTACGTCGTCGAATAGGCCCTAATATACGGCTACATTTGGTATTTTTAAGATTTTAAAACAATTTTAAATTTGTACCATATGGTGGAGGGTATTCAAAGTTCGACCCGGCCTAACTTACAGCTTTTTTTACTTGTTTTTCCTTCCTTCCTTTTTACAGCAGGCTTTCTTTTAACAACGCCAAACTTTAAACCAGAGAATCCTCGTCTTCTTTTTATTACTGCTTGTAGCCTATTCAGTAATAATTGTTCTAAAATTTTCCACATTAGTCTAGCATGCGGAGTGGTCTATAGGACAACGGATTGTCAAATGGTTTATTGCTTTTTCGGAGTATACCCAAGGCATTTTTTGACACTATGAATACTTTAATTTTTTTAATAACTCGGTAATTTTAATATTGTTTCAATCACATATGTTTGCATTTGTTGTTGAATACTTATTATGTAGAAAATATTTCATCTTCACTTCAACATTTTTCAAAATTTGAGAACTGGAATTTTCGAGTGCGGATGTATTTGGATTCGTTGGATTTGCTGGATTTCAGAGAGAAAACTCCACTTGTGGCATGGATTCTTCCACGACATCTGCGTTTAGTGCTGTGAAGAAGTCGAAAAAATTCCTTGGTGTGTGTTTCCGTTGTAAGAAATAGGGTCATAAACAAAAGATTTGCCGCGTTCGTTTGGAAGATGAAAATGCTCAGGTTTTTGTGTCAGCGCACCGTGATGGTAAGATAATTAACGATAAGTTTGAAGATTTAGAATTCAAAATAGAATCTTTTGTCGACGATCACATTTGTAAACATCATTGGTGTTTCAATAATCTCCAAAATTTGAATGAACCCATTACAATAAATGTTGAAAGACACTAAAAATCTTTTAGCTTACAAGAAAGGTGCAATCAATGAATGTTGAAAAAATACCCCAATCATCATGAAAGATGTCCTCTATGTTAAAGGACTTCGGGATATATTGCTGTCTGTGCCAAATCTAACCGAAAATGGAATATGCCTTGAATTTTCTAAAAATGTTGGTCTTTTGGAAAGGGATGGAGAGGTCAATATGACAGCTCCCAAAAAATGTTAAGATCAGGCAAGTTCAAGTTCATCTGATTTGGGGAAATTATGGTACGTAAGAATGGGTCACCCGTGACCAATTTGTCGAATTTAAATCAATGGCTACGACAATACATAATACCTCGATATCAGCGGTAACTGTAGACACAGGTACAAAATATCTTTCAAACAAAGCAAAGGAATATTTTAAAAGAAAATTATTCAGCTTCAACGCACAGTTTCTTATACCGCACAGCAAAACGGGGTTGCTGAAACATTTAACCGCGCTTTGGTTTAAAACGTAAGGTATACGCTTCTACGCTGGTTCTACGAAAGAATTATGGGGTGAAACATAGCCGCTGCAAATCTCTTTCTGACAAAAAGGCACCCGCCGAATTGTGGTACAAGTTTAAGCATGTAATGCATTTGTCTGGTTGACTAAAAAAATGGATTAAAAATCACAAGAAATGGTAATGATGGGTTATGGATACAGATTGTAGAATCCAAAGACCCGAAACATAGTTACTGACGTTTGTTTTGTCGAAGACTATTATTTGCAACAGATTCAGCAAGAAGGGGAATGTGTGTAGAATCTCGTTCATGAATTGGTTTCTGAAGAAAATGACAACGTTGTCGATTCTGCCGATGAAGAAACTACTATTGACGAAAATGAAGCCACGGCTACACGATCTGAACCATCAAACTCTGAATCTGTTTCAATGGAGCCAAGAAGAAGCGAAAGATTAATGTGTTCAAGGATACCTTCAAAGATAATTGGGTGAAAGCTGTGAAGGAAGGTTTTGACTCTATTGAAGAAAATCGTATTTGAGTTTGATTCCACGCCAGGTCAACCATAAAGTCCAAACGGGTATTTAACATTACAGAGGAGCGAATGGCTTTCTTTAGAGGGCCGGAATTGACTATAAAGAGACCTTTTCACCGGTGGCGAAACTTAGTACAATTCGGATAATTTTAGTGGTGAGCCTTAAGAGACACTTACATTTGCACCAGTTTGATGAAATATCTGCATTTCTTTATGGGGAGTTATTTACATGGAAGTTCCTGACGGATTAAACGCTCTAAAAGCCAAGTAGTTTTATGGACTTATCCAAAGCCAAAGATGCTTTAACAAAATATTGAACGATTTCTTGCTCCAGCTTGGTTTTAAGAAATCTTTACATGATCCGTGTCTTTATACAATTTATACAAAGAAATTCGGTTTTGTACTGGCTGCCATATGTGGACGATGTATTGATTGCGAGAAATGATTTGAAAGCAATAGAGAAATAAAATTAGATCTACGTGCATAATTAAAAATGTGCGATTGTGGACCCCTACAATATTACTTGGGAACGAGGAATGCATATTATAGAACCAAAGGCACAATGAAGCTGAAACCGAAATATCACATTGAAAAGATGCTTGTAAAATTCTCAATGAAAGAATGCAAACTTACAAAAGCTCCAATGGAAGAGGCATTGATTATTCCAATCGAAACACAAGAGTTAACGGACGAATCATATCCTGAAATGCTGGGAAGCCTAATGTATTTAATGTTAAGCGTCCGACCAGATTTATGTTATCTAATATCGTACACGGGTAGATTTCAAAACAGCACAGGCGAAATACAGTGGTCTGCATTAAAAAGAATGGTTCGTTACATAAAAGGAATTAAAGAACTCGACATGGTTTACCAAGATAATTTAGTGATCTTATTGAGTTCGTAGATGCCGATTGGGCTTCTGATAACACAGACCGCAAATCTGTATGCGGGTTTTATCTTCAAAATTTTTGGTTTCCCTGTATCATGGAGCAGTAAGAAACAGACTATAGTTGTAACCTCATCAAGCGAAGCGGAATATATAGCCCACAGTTATGCTGTTGCGGAAGCTCTTTGAATTAGAGGAATTCAAGATGAACTACAATTGGGACGTAGTGATTGAGACGCGGTTTTGTGACACTCTGAATATTTCCACTTTTATACCCTGCACCATAGTATGGAGGGTATATTAAGTTTGTCATTCCGCTTGTAACACCTCGAAATATACATTTTAGACCCCACAAAGTATATATATACATTCTTGATCAGCATAAAATTCTATGTCGATTTATCAATGTCTGTCCGTCTATCCGTTTGTCCATCTGTGGAAATCACTCTAGTTTCCGAACGAAATGAAGTAGTTTGATAAAATTTTACTTAAATGTGTATTATGGCCATGTAGGTCCACGTCTTCGTATACCCCCCATATAACGGTACCTCCCAATATTGGGTATTTTGACGATTTTAGAGACATTATTTACATTCAGAAAACGAAACATGCTTTTTTACGTTTTTAAAATAACTCAGTAATTTTAATAATATTTCAATCACATACGTTTGTATTTTTTGTTGAATCCTTATTTTTTTAGAAATTATTTTTTCTTTACTTAAAATTTATATCTTGGTATACTCTATCGTGTGCATACCAAGTTTGTTCTCTAAGTAATAAAACTTACAAAAAATAAATAAACACCTCGTTTTATCTCTGCAAGAATATTATAAGAAGACATTTTTTTTTTTTTTTTTTTTTCATCGTTCGGTCCCACGCCTCTCACACCCGCCCCTGCCGACCAACCTCCCTATAACGTAGAGAGCGCGTACACACCAAGTCCGGACCAAGGCGGGTTAGCAATGGTTTTACACCGGCTACAGAAACTACATCAGCCAGTGGTTAAAATACAAAAGACATTTTAAAAGTCACACACAGATTAGTAAACATAAATTTACAAAGCAAAAATCTACAAGCACTGCGCATTGGCCACGTCTACTGTTCCGCATACGGATTGTAGATCAGATGCCAAATGATCAAGCAGCTTGATGAAGTAAAACAAACATTATATAACATGTACAACTGGTGCTCAAAGGCGAAGTTCTACTGGTTCCGCGGAGGGAGTTGTAGATAATATGCCGTAAAAATGAGCTTATAGAGTTAAGAAGACATAAATATAAGGTTACATAAAGAAAATATTAGCATAGACATAGCACAACAAAAATTACATATGCAGAATACAATTTTTTATTGTGTTCAAGGGACTATATAAGCAAATAGTGTTACATAAACTGTTATAAATTACACAAAGTGATCTCAGTGGGCTATTAAGTTCATAATTTCTTCTTGCTATGGACAATTTTAACGGTTCAAAATTGCGAGTTCTATGAAAGGGAACATTATAGTTTATTTCACCAGTGAGAAAAGGGGAATCAATCAATCCACGTAATAATTTTATGATAAATAATGCTCTTAACATAAAACGTCTTTTTTCAAGAGATGGAAGATCGATTAACATTAAACGACTCTCGTATGGCGGAAGAAGTTCAGAGGGGTTCCAATTTAAACCACGCAAAGCGAAAATTAAAAACTGAATTTGTACCGATTCAATTTTATCAGAATAATATTTATAAAATGGACTCCATAATATACAACCATATTCTAATACTGGACGAACTAGACTAACAAACAATCTTTTGGTTACGTAAGGGTCATTAAACTCTTTTGACCAACGCTTGATAAAGCCTAGTAAAGATTTAGCTTTATTAACACAAGAATCAATGTGTAAATGAAACCGTAGCTTAGGATCTAAGATTACGCCCAAATCAACGAAAGATTCAACATTATCCAATTTATAAGAGCCAATATAATAGTTAGATAGTAATGGCTGATTTCGAAATAGCGACAATTTTTTGCATTTTTTTAGATTAAGAGACATACCATTCGCACTACACCAATTTACGAGGGTGTCTAAATCATATTGTAATGAAATTGCATCGTTAAGTGAGTTAATGTGAAGAAACAGTTTCACATCATCAGCGTACATCAGAATTTTAGAAAAACGAATAATTTTCGGAAGATCATTCAGGTAAAGAACAAATAGTAGTGGACCCAAGTGACTTCCCTGCGGTACACCAGATGAAACATAAATATTTTTCGAAGATGTATCATTAAAGAGAACCTTTTGGGTGCGACATTGTAAATAGGAGGATATCCAGTTTAACAGTGGTGTTGGGAAACCCATTAGATCTAATTTAAGGAGCAATAACTTGTGCACTACCGTATCAAAAGCTTTGCTAAAATCCGTATAAATTACATCAGTCTGCTGTTTACTAACAAAACCGCTATGTACATGACAAACAAATTCTAAGAGATTAGTTATTGTAGATCTACCTTTCATGAATCCATGTTGAAAAGGTGAAATTATAGATTTTAGGTAGTGAGATATCCTACGCGAAACTAAAAGTTCGAAGAGTTTGGGAATAGCGCTTAATTTAGCGATACATCTATAATTATCGACTAAACTCCTATTTCCTGATTTATGAAGAGGAATGACAAAGCTCGACCTCCAGTAACATGGAAAATAAACCTTCATTAGGGAAAAATTAAAAATTTTAGTGAGCGGCACGTGAAGCACATCAGCACAAGATTTTAGAATAAACGTTGGAACGCCATCAGGACCAGGGGAGAACGAAGAACGTAATGCTTTTAACCCAGAAAAAACTTCATCTTCTGTTAGGATAATACGAGGAAAATAGTTTAGTTTCTCGATATTGTAGTTATAAACACCGTTAAAAGTGTTCGACGTATAAGATGATTGAAAAAAATCGGCAAATAAATTAGCAATATCTAAGTTATCACTAGATTCAATACTACCAAATTTCATACGACTTGGAAATTTTTGTGCTTTCTTTTTAGAATTTACAAATTTGAAAAAGTTTTTGGGATTATGCAACAAGTTCTGTCTCATTTTTATTAAATGTTGAGAATAACATTTGGAATTTTCAGAGTTGTATTTATGCCTTGCAGAAGAATACTTTGAATAGTTCAATGCCGTATTCGATTTTTTAAATTTTTTGAACAATCTACTTTTTAAATTGCGCAAACGTCTCAGTGCAGGCGTAAACCAAGCGGGACCCTGGTCTATAGTTTGCTTAACAGTAGGTACCGAATTAGATAAAGCGGAATTAAGTTGCTCGTAGAATGTTGAGACACTGGAGTCAATGTCGTCACTTATACGCCATATAGTGTTTGATAGAAGAGTGCGAAGTTCAATAAGGTTTGTTTTTCCAAAGTTACGCCTTTTAATTAAAGCATTAGTAGATAAAAATTTAGGTGAAGATGTCTTTAATTCGAGATTTATCAACAGCGTCGGATGATAGCTGTCCTCAGGAAGTACAAAGGGAGAGACTCTGGAAATCGAAATATTCAACGACGAAGAGAAGACTAAATCCAATAATCTGTCTTTGATATTTAAAATATCATTAACTTCGTACAAGCAGGATTCAAATATAATATCCCAAAAGGCATCAAAACCAATTGGGTATGACGAGGGAACATAATCTACAATATTCTCACCTGAGATCCAAGAAACACCAGGAAGGTTAAAGTCGCCCATACATATTAACGAAGAATTATCCGTTAGTAAAGAAGAAACTTTAGAAATTAGACTAGCATGCTTTATATAAATTTCAAGACCAGAATTAGGAGCAATATAAGAACAAGTTAAGAATACGGTATTACCTGTGAAATTTAGTTTAGCGCAGACAAATTCACTACAGGGGTCAGCTGAGACATCAATCATTTCAGAAGGAATCGAATTATGAACTGCTATCAAAACGCCTCCTCCTTTTTTATACCCTCCACCTTGGAAAGGAGGGTATATTAACTTTGTCATTCCGTTTGTAACATCCCTAAATATTCGTTTTAGACCCCATAAAGTATATATATTCATAATCAGCATAAAATTCTAAGTCGATTTAACGATGTCCGTCTGTCTGTCTGTCCGTCTGTCTGTCTGTCTGTCTGTTGAAATCACGATACAGCCCACATTATTTGACGTAGAGCTCCAAAATTTAGCAGAGCTATTTGCATTGTGTCTAGGATGGTTGGCATTGAAAATGAGATATATCGGTCCACGTTCTGGTATAGTCCCCATATAACGGTACCTCCCGATATTCGGTATTTTGATGATTTATGCCACATTTTTTCACGGATTTGTCTTAAAATTGGTATTTGTAGGTCATAGTGGGTCCCTGAGCGTGTGGCAAAACATTGCATGTATAGGTCCACTTTGTGGTATAGCCCCCATATAAAGGTACCTCCCGATATTTAGTATTTTAGTTTTTTTTACCACATTTTTTCAATGATTTGTCTTAAAATTGGTATTTGTGGGTCATAATGGTTTCCAGTTCCGGTGGCGGAACATTGCATGTATGGGTCCATAATTTGGTATAGTCCCCATATAACGGTACCTCCCGATATTCGGTATTTTGATGATTTATGCCACATTTTTTCACAGATTTGTCTTAAAATTGGTATTTGTAGGTCATAGCGGGTCCCTGAGCGTGTGGCAAAACATTGCATGTATAGGTCCACGTTGTGGTATAGCCCCCATATAAAGGTACCTCTCGATATTTAGTATTTTAATTTTTTTTTTACATTTTTTCACGGATTTGTCTGAAAATCGGTATTTGTTGGTCATAATGGGTTCCAGCTCCGGTGGCGAAACATTGTAATTATAGGTCCACGTTTTGGTATAGCCCCCATATAACGGTACCTCCCGATATTCGGTAATTTGATGATTTTTGCCACATTTTTTCAGGGATTTGTTCGAAAATTGGTATTTGTTGGTCATAATTGGTTCCAGCTTCGGTGGCGAAACATTGCATGCATGGGTCCATGATTTGATATAGCCCCCATATAACGGTACCTCCCGATATTCGGTATTTTGATGGTTTTTGCCACATTTTTTCACTGATTTGTCTAAAAATTGGTATTTGTGGGTCATAATGGGTTCCAGCTCCGGTGGCGAAACATTGTAATTATAGGTCCACGTTTTGGTATAGCCCCCATATAACGGTACCTCCCCATAATCGGCATTTTAATGGTTTTTGCCACATTTCTTCTAATGTTTCTTTTACCCTAAGGTGGAGGGTATTAAAAGTTTGGCCCGGCCGAACTTAATGTTTTTTTTACTTGTTCATTACTCGATCCTTTCTATAAACTTGATAATTATCAGAGAACACCTCAGTGTCAAGAACATCCGATTTTAACCATGTTTCAGTAAAAGCGATTATTTTAAATTCACAAAAGAAGCTTTTAAGGAATACGTTTCTCAGTTTAGTATTTAATCCTCTAACATTTTGGTAGAGGATCCCACAGACATCAATTAGTTTTTTGACGCTGGTAAGGTATTCACAGATCTAGTAGAGCGTTCTCTGAACAAAAATTCTTTTACCAAGGTATCTTTGGGCCAGAATGAACTACTAACAATAATGTTAAATATTTTGGGGGGAACAGTTATTTTGAATGACGAAATATCACGCTGTTGAGAGGAACGAAATTTAAAGATGTTTAAATCTAGATCAGTTACATCGTTTAGATTTGATTTTATATAGCTGCGAATGTTGTCAGTGGAAGTATCAGGATGAAGTCTAGATACAAATACTGTTTTACGCCGTTCTACAACGATAAGAGTGTTAGAAGTGGAGGGATCAACGCCATTTACAACCGCAAAGAGTTTGTAGGAGTTATAGTTGGAGCCTGCACGACTACTGCAGGTGGTTTAGCTTTTTCGCCTTTTGAAGAGTTAATGCTTGCAGTCGAAGTGGAAGCATTAGAAGTTGGGTCTATGCCTTTGCCGTTATCGATTGATGGATTATTATTAGGAGGGGGAATTGGCGATATTGGAGAATTTAAACTTATTAAGTTATCAAGACCCAAGGTATTTGGGCCAAGATTGTTTGCATCCACTAAAGTCTTTTTTCTTTTAGGAGAGTCATCAGAAAATTCAAACCTGCTGACCAATTTTTCAATTTTTTCAAATTTTTTAAATGTTAAATTAAAGATTTTCTTTAACTTTTCAATTTCAGCCTTAGTTTCTTTAAATAGGCAATGATAATCAACTTGTAAATCTCTACATTCAAAACAAGACCAACGCAGACCTTTAGCCTTGTCTGTAATAAAATCAAACTGTCTACCGTTGAAGCCAGCGCATTTAAGATGCCAAAATTTATCGCAAATAAAGCAAGATATTAAGCGCTCATTGATGTCTCTAACAGCACAATCGTTATTTGAGCAAGCCATAATGAGAGTATTAAATATCAACAATAGGGTAATGAACACAAGTGAAAAAGAATTATTATTATTTTGTTTTTTTATTAATTAAAATAACTAAGGAAATAGTGTAATTTTGGAAATGGTGTGGTAAGTAATTTACTGTAACCGCCTAAAAGTATGCTAAGAATAGCTAATTGTTTACGTACAAAGATGTTAAGGGGAACTAGCCACAAACGTCAAAACACAAAATAACACAATGGAAGCAACAAAGGATAGAAATCAAAAAGAAGAATGTAAACACCAATGTAAACTAGGCGCAAAATAATAATTTTAACAAAAAATGGGAAAAAACTGAATGAAACGCGAAAACTTCACACAATTGGAATTTAAATAAATTCAATTATTTGGAATTTCACTGTTTAGCACTTGTAAAGACACAAAAACAGGGTAAAATTAATTTATATTTAAGATGGTTAATCGACACACAGAAAAACACTTGTAAGCGAGCAGAGTTGCCAAATATACACATTAAGAGAAGTTGAGGCCATATGTTTCCAACAAGACCGGGTGCGTTGTTTTCCTCTTCAGGTGGCATACGTTTTCGTGGTATTGCACTTTTTATACCCTACACCATACTATGGAGGGTATAATAACTTTGTCATTCCGTTTGTAACTCCTCGAAATAGTCTTGTCAGACCCAACAAAGTATATATACACTGTCTCAAACAATTGTCCGTACCCTATACAACTGAAAATATATTTGATTATAATTCGAAAAATACTTTCCCAATTTGAATGTAGTAATTTTTTTTTTAAGGGCCAACAAGTAGTTATAAAAATGCCAATTAATATTAAAATAAAAAAAGATTAACTTTTATTTTTAACAAAAAAATTGAAAATAATTCTCAATATTAACTCCAAAAATTGTCCGTACTTCATAAAAAATGTGCATATGTATTAATGAAATGTGTATTATATTGATGTTTGATGTCCTTAATATTTAGTGTGGTATCCTTTAGCAGCGATTACGCCTCTTATGCGATTTTTCATCTATAAAGCCCGTTTTTCTTTATGTTGCCGAATTTTTTTTTCTAAAATACCCCATAGATGCTCTATGGGGTTTAAATCTGGGATCTGGGGAGGATGAGGTACCACTTCCTTAAAGTTGTAGACCAGCCATTCTCGCACAACCATGGAAGTGTGCTTTGGGTCGTTATCGTGCAAGAATCGATTATCGTCTTGTATGCCCAAATTTGTGGCGCTTGCTTTTAAATTTTCTTTTAAAATATTCAAATACCTAAATTTGTCCATCGTGGTTTCCACAAACACGAGATTTCCCACACCTCCAGCTGTCATTGAACCCCACACCATCACCGAGCCACCACCGTGTTTCACTGTTGCTTTTAAGTGCTTTAACTGCAACGCGGTGTTTTCTTTTCGCCACACAAAACGTCTTCCATCCGACCCAAAAATATTAAATTTACTTTGGCAATTATTATAAACAATTGTTGTAAATTAAAACAAGTAAAAAAGCTGTAAGTTCGGCCGGGCCGAACTTTTAATACCCTCCACCATTTGGTAAAAATTTGGCAATTTCCAAAAAATAAAATCCGTTAAAAATTCTGTTAAAATCTTAAAAATACCGAATGCTTATACGACGACTTGGACCTGCATAGGCAAATTTGTCATAAGTTATTACAATATTTAAATGCGAAACTGAAGTATCCATTACGAACTTCACATGCGAAATTTGAAACAATCCCGGTAAATAATGTCGCTAAAATCATCAAAATACCGAATATCGGGGGTACGGTGTATGGGGGCTATATGAAGATGTGGACCTATACACTGAAAAAACAAAACGCTGTTAATCTAACTGCGAAAGACTGTCAAAAAACTGTAGCGAAAAAATAGTTGAAACATTGAAAAACCCCTTGCCTCAACTGCCTTACATTTAAAAAAATAATAGCGGCGCTGTTAACAGACTGTAGTCGAGACTGTTGATTTTATAATCAATGTAAATTGTTGTTGTTTAACGCCTCCAAGAGCGATGTAGGTAAAACCAACAACCTTTTAACAACTGTTATCTTCCTTCCATTTTTCATTTTTTCTCTTTGTTTTCTGCTGTATTTCTTTAACGCTTCCAAGTGCGATGTAGGTAAAACCAACAGCCTTTTAACAACTTTGCTGTTATCTTCCATTTTTCATTTCCCTCTGTTTTCTGCTTTCTTTGTTCTCAATTTTTTTGTTGTAACAAGCCAATATCAGAAACAGATGATATATTTCTTCTAATGTTAATTCAGTTCAGTTGATATTTAGCAGCCTAAGTTAAAGCATGACTGAAGATCAGCAACTTGATTTCGCGGCTTTTTTGAGTGAGTGGGGCATGAATGCCGACAGTCAGTTATTATTTAAAGAGTGCGGTATTAATTGTATTGATACTTTTAAACTATTAAATAATAGTGACATAGACAAAGTGTTTAGTGAGCGACACATGCTTGGAGAAAAACTTATTTTTCGGGAAAAATTTGAAAAATGGAAATCTAAGAACACGGTAAGTGCATTTTTTATACACAACACAAAGAACAGTTGAGTCTTAGAATAACAACACAAAGCATTCGAAAGCAAAGCACGCACATACAATAGCAACAACACGCATTAAAAGTAAACAACCGCACAGCTTGCGGTTTGGCACTTTTTTTGATTCGTTTTTTCTTTGGTTCGTGAAGTTTGTGTTGTGCATTTTGTAGTACAGTAGCCCTTGAAATTTACATTAACGTTTTTTATTGAACAGAAGTTGAACAGCAGTGATGGAACTAATAAGGTACAAAGTTCAGAAATTGATTTAAAAAATGTACTAATTTCAACGATTGCTGGGCAAGGCATATTAGACAATTTTGCGATTAGTAAAGTTTTAAGAGAGGCTGACCAAACAATAATTGCTCGATTAGTTGTGGAACAGTATCAATTGCGACACATAAAAATGGACCCCACAATAATGAGACGCGCTGCAAAAGCGATCGTTGAATTATTTCCAACTGAGGTAGAGGCCACGTATTATATTCCACGTTCGCAAAATATAAGACCGTCAGGAAAGTTATATGACAGGTACTTCAACATTTACAAAACAAACAAAAAATCCACACCTACAGAAGAATTGCCACAAAAAAAATCAGAATCGAAAACTGTGAGGACAATCCGAACTACGATGAATTTTTAAAACAGAAGTCATTTCTGCAGTTCAACACACCAGCAAATTTAAAAAAAGTATGGGAAGAAACATCGAAGTTGAGGATGCAGGAGTCCAAAGACAATCTTGACAATGTTTTCAAAAATTGATACAAGGACCTTAATGGTTTAGATTTAATAAACATTGATTTCCAGACCCTCTACCCAAAAAAATCAAATTTATTATTTGAGAAAATTGAGACATTTGTAGCAGACGTGTGCAAAATTTTCCCCTCACTCATCAAAGACAAACTCAACATGAACCTCTTCCATACATTGAATAAATGCTCAAACTGGTCGTCATGTAAATAGTTTCAGTCATTTTAAAAAGATAACTTATAATGAAATTTTCATTATTTTATTTTGCAGATACAACACATTTTCAAATTTTTAACCTTCTGCACGCAGTAATTTTACCACCGCGACTATCCAAAACTCACAAGCCCACTATATCGGAAGCGCAGAAGGACATGATGGTACATTTAGTAAATATTAACAATTTTAAGCACATGGAAGATACAATCACAGTTTCAGCGTTAGAGGAGAAGTTGTCGGTGCAACCCAAAGTTATTGTTGTTGGTGAAGACGCGAATAATTTAAAAGAATTTTTCGTTTATTTAAATGGCTCTATATACAAAGTACATACGTTACTAGCGGCTGTCGACGCAGTCGTGAAAATGTGTTTTGTTTTCGATTTAAAAATAATCAGCAAAAAGTAAATATGTATGGACGTTCTTGCAGGAATATATTTATGAAATTCCATCAAAAACTAAAGTTTCGAAAGTTCAAAATTTTATTAATATTATTCAAAAATGAACGTTGAAAATCGAACGTTTACACATATTTGCTTTACTTGCGAAAAAACGTATGAAATCCCAGAAAATTTATTGAGCCATTTAAAAAATGAACACAAAACGTCAAATTCATATTGTTACAAATGCAAGTTCCGTGGTACTACACAATGCCAAAGAACTTATCAAATTTTTTTAAATTTAAGAAACATATATTACAGCACCGATCTCTATCTCATAGCGAAAACTTATCAGAGCAACCTCCACAAAAAAGTCATGTGCAAGAGGAAGATATTGTCAATGATGTGCAAGTAGCTATTAATAATAATAATGTAATACCAGTACAAGAAAATTTAAGAAATAATGAAATTAATATGAATTTTTTGAAAAATACTATCAACAAAAATGTTATCAAATTCTTATTAAGTTTTCATGCTAAATCGAATATGGCTAGAAAAAAATAAAAGTATAAGAGAAACTGTAATTTCGCCAATTGCATCTGCATACAAAGCATTTTAACCTTTCTTATCACCTGAAAAACAGCAAGAGTTCCATAAGCTGGACACATTTGTTGATAACATTTTTCAAAAAATTGACACAGAATATAAGTTTTTTAAGTTTCTGCGTACGCACAATCTAAACAGTAAGCCAGAAATGTTTGTCATAACTGAACAGCTGGATGAAGTTTTCGTGAATGGATGTCCAACATTAAAAGAAAATGTATTCCAGGCTGTTTTAGTGACATAAAATTTCAGTTGAAGGCCTATTTTGAATCACCGGATATTTTGAAAAAAACATTTGAAAACATAGAAAATATTAATAATTCCTCAAATATTAACCATTTCATTAAAGCTGAGTTGTGGCAAACCAAACTGCAATCACATCAAAATAAAATAATATTTCCATTATTTTTATATTTCGATGCATTCCAAATCAATGATGCATTAGGATCGCACCCAAAGTCTGTGTGTGGTATTTATTATACAATACCAGTAGTTCCACAACACCATGTAGCACATTTAAATAACATATTCATATTTGGCTTTATAAATTCAGATGATATGAAAAATTTTGGTAAGCACATGAGTTTACAACGATGTTTTTTTTTTAATGGAAAAGAAATTAAGATTCATTTTTTTTGGGACAAATACTCGGTGACAATTTAGGCCTCAACGAAATTTTAGGATACACAAAACGTTTTAATAGTAATAGCTACTGCAGAATATGCACAAGTAAAAAGACAGAGTGCCAGAAAGATTCTTTTGAAAAAAGCGAAAAAATTCGTAACAAAAACACGTATGCAGACGAATGCGCATCTATTGACAATAATATAGCAGTTGTTGAAAATTCCATCTGGAATAGTATTCGAGATTTTCATGTAACGGACAATATTGCATGCGACATTATGCATGACATTTACCTTGGAGTCGCTAAATACAATCTCAACAAAATATTAAATTATTTTATATATGAAAATAAAATTTTTTCGTTAGATGCGTTCAATTATAGAAAGCAAATGTTTCATTATGGTCCACAGCTAGTTGGAAATATTAGTTCAGCAATAAAAAAACATCACATCAAAACTGGAAATTTTAAAATTAATACTTCAGAGATGAAAACTTTCTTGCATATCATTTTATTATTAATTGGCGATTTAATAGACGAGAACGATGCTGTTTATAAGTTTTTAATAATATTTATTCGTATTGAGAATTTAATTAAAGAAGAGGAATTTAACGATGAAAAATTGCAGTTGCTCGGAGATTTGATATCGAAACATCATGAACTCTATATTCATTTGTTTAAAGATACTCTAAAGCCAAAACACCATTTCGTGGTACACTATCCGATGGTAATTAAAAAGTTAGGGCCTCTTAAGCATTTATGGAATTTCCGTTTTCAGAGCAAGCACCAAGTTTCAAAACAATACAGTCATGTTATCACATCCAGGAAAAATATACCATTGTCATTAGTAATAAAACATAGCTTATATTTTTCGCACTGTTTGGTCGAAAATGTTTTCTTTGCTTCCTATTTTAAGATGTGGACCTATACACTGAAAAAACAAAACGCTGTTAATCTAACTGCGAAAGACTGTCAAAAAACTGTAGCGAAAAAATAGTTGAAACATTGAAAAACCCCTTGCCTCAACTGCCTTACATTTAAAAAAATAATAGCGGCGCTGTTAACAGACTGTAGTCGAGACTGTTGATTTTATAATCAATGTAAATTGTTGTTGTTTAACGCCTCCAAGAGCGATGTAGGTAAAACCAACAACCTTTTAACAACTGTTATCTTCCTTCCATTTTTCATTTTTTCTCTTTGTTTTCTGCTGTATTTCTTTAACGCTTCCAAGTGCGATGTAGGTAAAACCAACAGCCTTTTAACAACTTTGCTGTTATCTTCCATTTTTCATTTCCCTCTGTTTTCTGCTTTCTTTGTTCTCAATTTTTTTGTTGTAACAAGCCAATATCAGAAACAGATGATATATTTCTTCTAATGTTAATTCAGTTCAGTTGATATTTTGCAGCCTAAGTTAAAGCATGACTGAAGATCAGCAACTTGATTTCGCGGCTTTTTTGAGTGAGTGGGGCATGAATGCCGACAGTCAGTTATTATTTAAAGAGTGCGGTATTAATTGTATTGATACTTTTAAACTATTAAATAATAGTGACATAGACAAAGTGTTTAGTGAGCGACACATGCTTGGAGAAAAACTTATTTTTCGGGAAAAATTTGAAAAATGGAAATCTAAGAACACGGTAAGTGCATTTTTTATACACAACACAAAGAACAGTTGAGTCTTAGAATAACAACACAAAGCATTCGAAAGCAAAGCACGCACATACAATAGCAACAACACGCATTAAAAGTAAACAACCGCACAGCTTGCGGTTTGGCACTTTTTTTGATTCGTTTTTTCTTTGGTTCGTGAAGTTTGTGTTGTGCATTTTGTAGTACAGTAGCCCTTGAAATTTACATTAACGTTTTTTATTGAACAGAAGTTGAACAGCAGTGATGGAACTAATAAGGTACAAAGTTCAGAAATTGATTTAAAAAATGTACTAATTTCAACGATTGCTGGGCAAGGCATATTAGACAATTTTGCGATTAGTAAAGTTTTAAGAGAGGCTGACCAAACAATAATTGCTCGATTAGTTGTGGAACAGTATCAATTGCGACACATAAAAATGGACCCCACAATAATGAGACGCGCTGCAAAAGCGATCGTTGAATTATTTCCAACTGAGGTAGAGGCCACGTATTATATTCCACGTTCGCAAAATATAAGACCGTCAGGAAAGTTATATGACAGGTACTTCAACATTTACAAAACAAACAAAAAATCCACACCTACAGAAGAATTGCCACAAAAAAAATCAGAATCGAAAACTGTGAGGACAATCCGAACTACGATGAATTTTTAAAACAGAAGTCATTTCTGCAGTTCAACACACCAGCAAATTTAAAAAAAGTATGGGAAGAAACATCGAAGTTGAGGATGCAGGAGTCCAAAGACAATCTTGACAATGTTTTCAAAAATTGATACAAGGACCTTAATGGTTTAGATTTAATAAACATTGATTTCCAGACCCTCTACCCAAAAAAATCAAATTTATTATTTGAGAAAATTGAGACATTTGTAGCAGACGTGTGCAAAATTTTCCCCTCACTCATCAAAGACAAACTCAACATGAACCTCTTCCATACATTGAATAAATGCTCAAACTGGTCGTCATGTAAATAGTTTCAGTCATTTTAAAAAGATAACTTATAATGAAATTTTCATTATTTTATTTTGCAGATACAACACATTTTCAAATTTTTAACCTTCTGCACGCAGTAATTTTACCACCGCGACTATCCAAAACTCACAAGCCCACTATATCGGAAGCGCAGAAGGACATGATGGTACATTTAGTAAATATTAACAATTTTAAGCACATGGAAGATACAATCACAGTTTCAGCGTTAGAGGAGAAGTTGTCGGTGCAACCCAAAGTTATTGTTGTTGGTGAAGACGCGAATAATTTAAAAGAATTTTTCGTTTATTTAAATGGCTCTATATACAAAGTACATACGTTACTAGCGGCTGTCGACGCAGTCGTGAAAATGTGTTTTGTTTTCGATTTAAAAATATTCAGCAAAAAGTAAATATGTATGGACGTTCTTGCAGGAATATATTTATGAAATTCCATCAAAAACTAAAGTTTCGAAAGTTCAAAATTTTATTAATATTATTCAAAAATGAACGTTGAAAATCGAACGTTTACACATATTTGCTTTACTTGCGAAAAAACGTATGAAATCCCAGAAAATTTATTGAGCCATTTAAAAAATGAACACAAAACGTCAAATTCATATTGTTACAAATGCAAGTTCCGTGGTACTACACAATGCCAAAGAACTTATCAAATTTTTTTAAATTTAAGAAACATATATTACAGCACCGATCTCTATCTCATAGCGAAAACTTATCAGAGCAACCTCCACAAAAAAGTCATGTGCAAGAGGAAGATATTGTCAATGATGTGCAAGTAGCTATTAATAATAATAATGTAATACCAGTACAAGAAAATTTAAGAAATAATGAAATTAATATGAATTTTTTGAAAAATACTATCAACAAAAATGTTATCAAATTCTTATTAAGTTTTCATGCTAAATCGAATATGGCTAGAAAAAAATAAAAGTATAAGAGAAACTGTAATTTCGCCAATTGCATCTGCATACAAAGCATTTTAACCTTTCTTATCACCTGAAAAACAGCAAGAGTTCCATAAGCTGGACACATTTGTTGATAACATTTTTCAAAAAATTGACACAGAATATAAGTTTTTTAAGTTTCTGCGTACGCACAATCTAAACAGTAAGCCAGAAATGTTTGTCATAACTGAACAGCTGGATGAAGTTTTCGTGAATGGATGTCCAACATTAAAAGAAAATGTATTCCAGGCTGTTTTAGTGACATAAAATTTCAGTTGAAGGCCTATTTTGAATCACCGGATATTTTGAAAAAAACATTTGAAAACATAGAAAATATTAATAATTCCTCAAATATTAACCATTTCATTAAAGCTGAGTTGTGGCAAACCAAACTGCAATCACATCAAAATAAAATAATATTTCCATTATTTTTATATTTCGATGCATTCCAAATCAATGATGCATTAGGATCGCACCCAAAGTCTGTGTGTGGTATTTATTATACAATACCAGTAGTTCCACAACACCATGTAGCACATTTAAATAACATATTCATATTTGGCTTTATAAATTCAGATGATATGAAAAATTTTGGTAAGCACATGAGTTTACAACGATGTTTTTTTTTTAATGGAAAAGAAATTAAGATTCATTTTTTTTGGGACAAATACTCGGTGACAATTTAGGCCTCAACGAAATTTTAGGATACACAAAACGTTTTAATAGTAATAGCTACTGCAGAATATGCACAAGTAAAAAGACAGAGTGCCAGAAAGATTCTTTTGAAAAAAGCGAAAAAATTCGTAACAAAAACACGTATGCAGACGAATGCGCATCTATTGACAATAATATAGCAGTTGTTGAAAATTCCATCTGGAATAGTATTCGAGATTTTCATGTAACGGACAATATTGCATGCGACATTATGCATGACATTTACCTTGGAGTCGCTAAATACAATCTCAACAAAATATTAAATTATTTTATATATGAAAATAAAATTTTTTCGTTAGATGCGTTCAATTATAGAAAGCAAATGTTTCATTATGGTCCACAGCTAGTTGGAAATATTAGTTCAGCAATAAAAAAACATCACATCAAAACTGGAAATTTTAAAATTAATACTTCAGAGATGAAAACTTTCTTGCATATCATTTTATTATTAATTGGCGATTTAATAGACGAGAACGATGCTGTTTATAAGTTTTTAATAATATTTATTCGTATTGAGAATTTAATTAAAGAAGAGGAATTTAACGATGAAAAATTGCAGTTGCTCGGAGATTTGATATCGAAACATCATGAACTCTATATTCATTTGTTTAAAGATACTCTAAAGCCAAAACACCATTTCGTGGTACACTATCCGATGGTAATTAAAAAGTTAGGGCCTCTTAAGCATTTATGGAATTTCCGTTTTCAGAGCAAGCACCAAGTTTCAAAACAATACAGTCATGTTATCACATCCAGGAAAAATATACCATTGTCATTAGTAATAAAACATAGCTTATATTTTTCGCACTGTTTGGTCGAAAATGTTTTCTTTGCTTCCTATTTTTCAGATTTAAAAAAAGCGAGACTGACTTAAAAACATATCCTTTTTACAAAAACTTAATGACGAATATGGAAAAAGTTTTTAGAATTAAGAGTGTTAAATATAGAGGTCATGTACTCGAAGAAAATACATATGTTAAGTTTAATGATATAATAATGTAAATATTACTGATATTTTTTGAAGAAGAATCGGATATTTACTTAGTATTACAAATGAAACTGTATTACAAAAATATCAATCGTATGAAATAAAAAATGCCAGTAATGCCTTTCATGTTGTAAATATAAATAATTTTAAGTTCTCGGCTAGAGAAAACATGTTGAATAACAATATAAGAATAATTACATTTTAATAAAAATTAGAAACAAAAATAACCAAAAAATGCTTTTTTATTTTCCAAAAATTTTCATAAAAAAACGGAATTACAATTTTGCAAGAACAAAGCCGTCAAAAAACTATTGTTTACAATAATTCAAAGGCCGCACTCTTAAAAAATTGTGAGAATTTTTTTAAAGAATATTAAAAGCAAAACTGTTATTAGCGCTTTCAAAAAATTGAGAAAACTAGCTTCACAGTATAACAAGAGCAAAATTGTTGTTATTACCTACTCATACAGTTGAAAAATCAATTGCATTTGCATTTGGCACAACGGTTTCGCTGTTGTCATTACCTACATATTTCTCTTCACCAAATGACAGTCTCGGTACTGTTTTCTCAACAGCTTCGGTTCTTGGGCAATAATGAAGAGCGGAATCATTTGGGCCAAATGACAAATCATTTGGCATTACCTACATAATTTTTTCGGTGTATGGCCCATTTTCTGTTTTATGCTGCAGTATCTATTACGAACTTCAAAAACCAAATTTGGAACGATTCCGCTAAATAATGTCGCTAAAATCATCAAAATACCGAATATCGGGGGGTACCGTTATATGGGGGCTACACGAAGACGTGGACCGGCGCAGATAATTTTCTGTCTTAGGCTGTAGTATCCATTACCAACTTAAAATGCCAAATTTGAAACAATTCCGGCGAATAATGTCGCGTGTTTAAATAAAAATTGCAAAATAAAATCAGACGAAAGAATGATAACATGCTGGTTATGTCAGGAAAATTGCCATCTTAAATGTAGTGACATTTCTGGACTTGTTGCGGATGCAATTTCGAACAACAAGGGACTTCACTGGTGCTGTGTGGATTGCAGAAAAATTGGAGTGAGCTTTTACCGATTTTTCCAATCTCAAAAACAAACTTTTCTGCAGATTCTAGAAGATTCAGCTAAACTCTCTAATCGAATAAATGATTACGGTAAATTATTTGAAAATTATAAGCTGTTAGAGAATATGAATTCGCCACAATCATCTCCGAAGCGTCGAAAATCAGCTAGAAATGCAAACAAAGAAAAACGCTCTGAAAATAACTATAGTACATCATTATCAAACACCTCTTCCGTGCAAATGCTTGATTCTACTTCCAACAATTCATCACCTATACCTAATCTTCCTTCATCCAATCCCTCTACGTCAAATAATCCAATTAGCTCATACAGTACTTCCGTTAATGATGTACCTCCTACCAGGCTTGAACGCCTAACAAACCATGATCCTGAATCAGTCGTCAATCCTTCTTCTCCTTATAACGTAACCCCTGTTGAGGTTATCCTTACAGCCGTCCCGCCAAAAAGAAGCATTTTCATTTCAAGACTTCCTGCGGATACCACTACTGAGACAATTGACCGTTACATCATATCTAAAATTGGAAAATTTAATGATATTAACATATATAAATTCAATTTTTCGCAACAACGTTCAATTGCATCATTCAAAATTACAACCTCTGATGAAATGTATACTCGTCTTATTGATCCTGAGTTCTGGCCGAAACATACTATTGCTCGTGAATACATATAAAGAGAAAGACAAATGCCTGATAATAATGGTTACATTCATCAAAACTCTTTTAACTTTTCAAAAAACTAAGCACTTTTATTAATGATACATTATCTATTGCCTATCAAAACATCCGTGGTATTCGATCTAAAATATCGAAATTGTATGTTGACAGTTTTACCTTTGAACATCATATCTTAGTAATGACTGAGACCTGGTTAAATGAACGTATTTTAAACTCGGAAATTCTGTCAAATAAATACAATATCTTTAGACGTAACCGTGTAAGCAACGGCGGTGGAGTGCTCATAGCTGTCTCCAATACATTTTCTTGCCAATTACTGGATCTTGATTCTTCCCTAAATATTGAGTTCATTGCCGTCTAAGTAAAAAACAATTTGAAAAAAATGTTTATAACATGCTCTTATATTCCTCCATCATCACCGCAAATAATTTATGAAAAGCATAGCCATGCATTAAAAGCAGTTTTATAAAAAACTAAGCCAGAGGATCTAATTTGTATACTTGGCGATTTTAATATACCAAACATGTTGTGGAATTTTTTACCTGGGGATAAATACCTGCTGCCTGAAAATATACACAAATTTTATGAATTATTCTTCGATACACTTTTTGATCTTGGTATTTTTCAAATAAATTGTATCCGTAACACCTATAATAAGTTATTGGACCTGATATTTGTAAATCAAGTGGATGAATGTTACATTCAACGAATTGATCCGTTAACATTTCCCGAAGACCAACACCATCCAACTATCAAAATTAATGTTTCGTTTCCTACTGGAAACCAAATCATACCCGTGATTCAAAGTGAGAAATCCTTATGTTTTTCGAAAACAAACTTTGAGCAGTTACGTGAACTTATGCATAACACAGACTGGGATATCCTGTTATCTAGCACTTACGATTTAAATAGTGCTATCGATATTTTTACAAAAAGCTATACGATTTTATTGATATTAGCGTACCAAAATATGTAATTAAGATGCTTTCTGGGCCACCATGGAACTCTACAGCTTTGGCAAAGGCTAAAAATGTGAAAAATAAACAATATAAGAAATATAAAAAGACAGGATCTTCCATTGACTACGGAAGATATTCTTTAGCACGGTCTGAATATACTACTATGAATAATATTTGCTATTCAAATTATCTGACAAAACTCAAAAACAACTTTAAACAGAATCCCAAGTCTTTCTTCAAATTTGTCAATTCGAAGCGCAAATCCACCGATTTTCCACCAAATTTAAAGTACGATGATGCTGAATCCTGTGATATAAATGTTATATCTAACATGTTTGCAGACTTCTTCAGTACAACATATTCTACTAAAACATTTAACGGCAACAACTACCCCTTCGAAATTAACACTAATCAATCAATATCTATTTCACTATTAAACAGCTCTATGGTTTTAGATGGATTGAAAACTTTAAAGTATAGCTATGATTTTGGACCAGATAATATCCCGAGTTGCATCCTAAGGAAGTGCGCCGATGCTTATGTTTATCCTCTTACCATATTGTTCAATGCTTCCATAACTCAAGCTGTTTTTCCTGAGGTTTGGAAAACATCGTATATCATTCCACTCTTTAAAAACGGAAATAAATCTGATGTGGCCAATTACCGAGGAATAGCAAAATTAAGCGTGATTCCAAAGCTTTTCGAAAAACTGATTACTGAAAACCTTATCCATTGCATTAGTTCTATTGTTTCACCCTATCAGCACGGATTTCAGAGGAAGTGTTCTACAACAACAAACCTCATTCAGTTCACTAGTTATAAATCGAGGATTTCTTCAAGGAAAGCAAACTGATGTAATTTACACAGATTTCAGCAAGGCATTCGATAAAGTTAATCATAAATTATTACGATTAAAACTTAAAAACATTGGATTTACAAATAGAAGTTCCGAATGGATTTTTTCATATCTACAAAATAGAACACAAAAAGTATGTTTTAAAAAATGCCATTTCGAAGAGTATTATGGTTTCTTCTGGAGTCCCACAAGGAAGTCATCTAGGACCAATCCTATTTTCTTTATTTATAAATGATCTACCTTCATCTATAAAATTTTCAAATATTTTGATGTATGCCGACGATGTGAAAATATTTCTTAGCATTTCGGAGATATGTAAGAATCAGTTGCTTCAAAATGATTTGAATTCGTTTGTTAACTGGTGCAACATTAATCTTATGGAAATTAATTATTCGAAATGCACACTTATGAGATTCACAAGAAAAAAATTATTGGATACTTGTTACACCCTCGGTGACTATTCTCTGGAAAAAGTTGATACATTCTTTGATCTTGGAGTTGTGTTGGATTGTAAACTTAACTTTAAAGCTCATATTTCTGTTTCTATAAACAAAGTAAAATCAGTTCTTGGTTTTGTGAAACGTTGGGGTAAAGAGTTTAAGGATCCTTATGTTTCAAAAAATTTATACATGTCAATTGTTCGCCCAATTTTGGAATACTCTTCGGTCATATGGGATCCAATTTATAAAACACACAGCGACCGCATCGAGTCTGTCCAAAAACAATTCCTACTTTTCTGTCTACGAAGTTTGAACTTTTCATATGATAATCTTCCACCATACACTGATAGACTCTCACTGATCAAGCTGCCAACTCTAGAAAGCCGTAGAAAAATGCTAAATGTCTCATTTTTTTATAATGTGATTATGGGTGATATTTCTGCTGGTTTTCTTGTTAACAACATAAATTTCAATGTTCCTCAACGTACTACCCGCCACTATGCACCACTAGCAATTCAATTCTCCAGGATGAGCTATGCAAATGCTGATCCTTTAACGAGAATTTCAAAAGATTTTAACGCGTTTTATAATTTTATCGATTTTACAATGGATATCAATACTATAAAAAGTAAAATAATAATGTTTTTAAATTCTTAATTTTAATTATACAATTATTAGTTATGTACATATATAGTCTGTAAGGAATTATCCATAGACTAATAGATTAAATAAATAAATAAATAACCTGCCTATTGGCAAAATATACATGTGTGCAAAATTTTAGCCTTCTATCTCAATTTGTTCGAAAGATAGCGTGATTACAACAGACAGACGGACAGACAGACAGACGGAAATGGCTAAATCGTCTTAGAAATTTACGCTGATCAAGAATATATATACTTTGTTGGGTCTGACATGACAGCTGTATGGGGTACGGACAATTGTTTGAGACAGTGTATATTCCTGATCAGCGTAAAATTCTAAGTCGATTTAGCCATGTCCGTCTGTCTGTCTGTTGTTGTTGTAGCAGTTTTAACATGTTCCGTTGTTTGTTTCCTGACTAATCCGGTTCTTCCTCAATGTCCAGGTTTAGGAATTCTGCTACCTTTATGGGCTGTAGCCATAAATCATCTGGACGGATTTGGGTAGGTTTGGCTGAACAATTAAACAGGTGCAGCGCTGGGCTTGCGTTCTGCACATCTTCGTCAATTCGTGCCCAATACGAATTGAGACGGCTGCACCATCCTGAACGTAGTTGGTCCAAAAATACCCTGGTTTGCCTAGGGAGCGTTCTTCAGCTGCAATGGATGGGGGGGGGGGGGACTCCGAGTATGGCATTCATACTGTAATTATTAATTACCTCTGCGACTGCATCAGTATGAATGCTATTCAGACCCGCTTGATAGGCTTCATGATCTAGAGGCTCTCTCTTATATCGCTGGACCTCTCTCTATAGATCATGCAGGTCCTTTCTGACACGCCTAGGAGGGGGAGTTCTATCCACCATATGGTGGTTAGGCAATCTGGCAGGTCTCAATACTTTTCCACTGCGTTGCACTCGTATTCGCCGACCACACTGGAGCCGTAAAGCTAACCACAGACCGACCTATCTCTTTATAAGAGGTCAACAAGGTTTCCTTATCCCCACCCCAAGTGCTGCCGGCTAGCGCCTTGAGGACCTTCTTCCTACTTTTTATTTTATTGCAAATAGCTGTGGCTTGCGCGGAAGACTTGAACATGCTATCGAATGTGACCCCAAGGATTTTGGTTGGTGGTCGGAATTATGTGCCCCTCGGCCTGTACATTCAGCTGCGTTCTTATCTCCAGAGTCATGACACAAATTTCATCAACTACAGGACCCGACGCCATGATCGTACAATCATTCGCATAAGTTACAATCTCGATGCCGTTTGGAGGGCGCGGAATTCCGGTTAAACAGTTCCGGAGATATCACCCACCTTGGGGAACTCCCTTCTTATTCCGGAATTCCACGTACGACTGGCGTCCACATATATAGTTGACTATTCAACGTTTCAAACTTGGCCGGAGGGTAGTGTTCTCAATGTCCTCAAACAGCGTTTCATGATTGACCGTATCAAAGGCCTTTGATAGGTTGAGAGCCACCACCACTGTTCTGTGGCACGGCCTGTTCTGGTTGAGTCCTCGACTGATATATGTGGATATGGCGTGCAATGCTGTTGTAGTGCTATGTAGTGGACGGACCCCGTGTTGATGGTTAGCAACTGACACTGGGGAGGAGTAAGGCCTCGAGAGTTTTTGCTACTGGCGACAAGAGCGAAATTAGCCTGTATGATTTGCGAGGCTTCAGTAGCTTCAGTTCACTGACTCTGGGAAGGATCCGGAGCAAGCATTCTGGGATGTGCTGCTCCCTATACAGAAAAATAAAAAAAACACGAACATGTATATACTGGGTTGGCAGCCGCTGGCCGAAACTGGAGTGTTGTTGTTTCTGGTCAATCCGGTGTCGTAGAACCCGCTGCAGTGGGATTGTCCGTCTGCCTGTCTGTTGTAATCACGCTATCTTTTGAGATAGAAGGCTAAAATTTTGCATACATGTTAATTTTTCTAGTAGGCAGGTTAAGTTCGTAAATGGGCCATGAAGGTCCACGTCTTCGTATAGATCCCATATAACGGTACCTCCCTATATTCGGTATTTTGATGATCTTATCGTCATTATTCACCGCAATTGTTTCAAATTATGTATTTAGAGCTCGTAATGGAAACTATAGTCTGTGACAAAAATTTGTCTATGCACGTCCAGGTCTTCGTATAGGCCCACATACCAGTACCTCTCTATATTCGGTATTTTGACGAGTTTAGATACAATACCCACCGAAATTGTTTGAGACGCGTATTTGAAGTTCGTCATGTATGCTTCAGCCTATGGCAGAAAATTGTCTATGCTGGTTCAGGTCTTCGCACAGCTCCGATATAACGCTACCTCCCTATATACGATATTTTGATGATTTTAGCTACATTATTCACCGTTTATTTCAAGTTTCGAATTTGAATATGGTAATGACTTATGACAAACAATGCCTATGTAAGTCCACGTCGTATAGACACCAATATAACGGCTATATTCGGTATTTTTAAAATTTTTAAGGATTTTTCCTAATTCGTTCCAAATGGTGGAGGGTATTCAAAGTTCGGCCCGGCCGAACTTACAGCTTTTTTAACTTATTGGGAATAGCGTAATTACAATTGTTCGTGTCCACTCTGGGTTGTTTATTCTTGATATATCGGTACTTTTTGTCATTACCATCTTGTATGGAAGGCGCCTCGGGTTATTTTGGAGTTCTTCGCATAAAGATATCCAGGGTTTTTCTCAGACTTTTTGCAGCTGCCCGTAGTTTATGTCTATATATTTCCATCGCTTTCGTGCCACAGATTTTCCTAGTAGACGTTCTTTTGGTTTTATGGCATGTTTTTCTTAGTGTAGCGATATTGTCGTTCCACCTGTACACTTGATTTTGCCTAGGTTGATTACAGAAGTGTTTATGCCTTTTCACATTGATTTTTTCATAGCTCTCTTTCAATCAAAATAACATATGTGTACATCTTTCATTTTGGTCTGGAGGCATTCTCAGGGTATTGTTATCAGAAGAAGATATATTTTCCTTGTAATTGATACTGAACCGAGAGTCAATTCTATAACGGAGTTTTGCTCCCCTGGTAGGAAGGTTGGGCTATTTCTACTGTCGTTGGTGTGTGCTTTTGTGCGCATTTCCGTGTTGTTCGCTGATCAGAACTATGTCAATATATTTTTCGTTGCGTTTCGTACTATTAGGATGAAGAATTTTATGTGACATTTCTACAGGAGGAATTTTTCTTTTTGGTTTTCTATTGCGATGTCTTCTCGCAGCGATGTCTTGATTCCCTTTTCCCAGTTCAATGCGCACGTTTCCGTCCACAGTTTTTTCGGATTTTCTTTATACTGACTCCAATTTCTTCTGGTTTTTTTTTTTTAACTGTGTTTAAGTAAATTATTTTCGTTAATTAGTTTAAGTTCTTTCGCTCATTAGAATTCGATTCATACTATTTTGTGCAACTTTGTAATATTCATTACAAAGATGTGCTGTCAAATTCTAACGAGTAACGATTTTGGCTTATGCGCCGCTTTGCGACCCCTTGGTTTTTCTCGTTATTCATGTGCTTGGATATTTTTAAAAAAGGTAAATATTGTTACAACAATATTATTTAATAAATTGCCAATATTTCTATTGGAACATTTTTTTAAAAAAAAAATAGTTTTTTTTTATTTTTATCTATTTTTTGGTTTGGGGTTTTATTCAATTTGCTACGCAAACATTGGTCCATTGCGAGTCGGATACAAAATCAATTAATAAGGATTTCTCCTCTCCTTTTTAAAAAAGGTTTGACTACGTCAACTCGCATCACCATTCAACAAGCAACCCTCCATCTTCAATACATGTTAATAATAACAAAAAGGTACGTACAGTGCATTCTAGTGTTTTGTTTAAAAAAAAGAGCAAAATATCGAAATAGAAAGCTTAACCTACGGTCGTTTGAACAGTGCCCGCGTAGTGTTGTTGTTGTGTTTCGCTCAGTTTGAGATAATATTCATATTTTCGTTACACGAAAATAGAAGGAAGAAAAATAAAAGATACCAACAAAGTGCATCAAAACAGTGCTTGAACAGTGGTGATTTTTGTTCTCTAATAATATTGAAATAATTTGTAAGTGTGCTTGCACGAAAAATAAATTTAAAGCAAAAGAAAAGAAGAAACCAATAAAGAAAGCCTTAAAGTCGGGCGGGGCCGACTTTCTGATACCCTACACCACTTTGCTAATTTAGTTGAGCTCCACATAACAATTAAAAGTTTTTTATGGGAGAATTCAATCATACACGCTATGATTATAATTATAATTTAAGGTCCAAGGGACTAAATATGTCGAAGGATTTGTATCTTTTAAATTCGGACTTTTATTGCCTATTTGGTGCCCATGGGAGCTATATCCAAATCTAAACCGATCTCGATAAAATTTGGCAAAGATATTTCTGAGCTATATTTGAAATATTTCCCCAAATATTGATTTTGCAGAGTGCATATTAAGGCTGCGGAGAACAAAAATAACAAATCGGATGAACAATATATATGGGAGCTATAGCTATATCTGAACCGATTTCGATCAAATTTGGCATACTTATTTTTAGGCCTAATTCCATACTATTCGGGCTCATATTACACGTTTGGTGCACAATAAAAGGCAAATCGGACGAATATATGTATGGGAGCTATATCTAAATTTTGACCGATTATCTCCAATTTCAATAGGGTTCGTCCTTGGGCCAAGCAAATGATCTATGCAAATTTTCTTCTGGATCGGGCAATAAATGCGACAAATAATTGCGACTTTGTTTACAAAAATACATGGACAGATGGACGGACGGACGGACGGACATGCATAAATCGACTCAGAATGTGATTCTATGCAGATCATCAAAAGGAACAATGGGTCTATCTCGTTTCCTTTTGCATGTTACAAACAAATGCACAAAGACATAATACCCTGACCACCTTGTGGTGTAGGGTATAAAAATCCACCAACAATAATCACGGCTATTCGTTTGGGTTGAGTGGTCATAAAAAAACAAAATAAATACCCACCACTGCAGTTTGATGCGTTGATGCTGCGCACACACATACACACAGCATATGTTAATATACGAGGTTCGTTTAGCTAGTGGAAATACAGAGGTAATCGAATATAAATATTTTTTTAGAAAATACATTTTTTATAGATTTTTAAAATAAATTTAATGCGTTTGGTGTAAACGTAATTTTGTACACCCTACAGTCGATAAAATCGATTATTTTTATTAAATTTATCGATTATTATATAAAAATTACCACATTTGTTAAAAAAAAAACAAATCCTTGCAACTTCGGATAAGTAATTGACTGTTTTATGGTAATGAAATTTGTAATTACAGATATTTACAGTCCATGCATCCTACAACTAAAACTGTTAAAATAAAAATTACCAGTTTGCAAGAAAACATATTTTTTTTTTGCTAAAATTTAAATTTTATATACTTTGAAAATTTGCATAAAAATTCAATTTCTTTTCCTTCATTTTGATAATATAAAAAAAAATTAGAGTCTTAAATAATTCACTGAGTGAAATTTCAGTGTATTTTTACCATAAAAATTATTTTTTTTTTTTGGAGATTTTTATACTTTTCTTGAATTGTGAGCTATTTTTACTGCATTTAGTTGCAAAAAGTGAATTTTTCGATACATCGTATTAAATTTTTACACATTTCATCTTCGGTTCTGGAGAACTACGTTTTATTGTTAAATTTATAAAGGAATTTGGAGTTATTTTCGCTATTTTCTTACTCTGTTCTAAAATTTTCTCAAACTTTTTTTCTGTACTACGTGGTTTTATATTTACTTTTTGGTTTAATTTCAAAATGGTTCTAACTCCCCTCGATTTCTTTATCAGAGCCACCCATGCTCTTGTCAAGTTCGATGCTAACTTCGCTTCCTTACGTGATAACGATCTTGATATTTATTCTTTAGAAATTCAAGGAAACGAAGCACGCGAACTGTGGAGTAAGGTTAAAGAAATGTTTGACAAATGCTTAAATTATTTAAAAACTTCTGACGATGTCTGTAGCGAAGATATTACATCAGCTGATAGCAAGTATGATGTCGCCTACAAGGCTTTCGTCCAAGTGTTGTCGGCAATCAATAGGAAAGCAGATGAAATTAAAAATAGGTCCAATACTGCACCTACCACTCCTAAGGTGAACGCACCATCACGAACATCACATGTCAGTTCCCCTCAATCCGAAGTTGTAGTTTCAATATCAAAGGTTTCAAATCGATCAAAGAACTTTCAGGATATTTCAAACATTTCTTTCCAAGATAGTTCCAGTCATAGCTTAAATTTACCACCGTGCGACATCGATGTATTCAATGGCGATTTTCTTTCGTGGCCAACCTTTAGGGATTTCTTTTCAGCGGTCTACATAAACAATTCTCGTTTAAGCGAAATAGAAAAACTGTGTCACCTTCACAAAAAGACGAGTGGAGAAGCTCGAGATATTGTCTCTAAGTTTCCCTTGACACATAAAAGTTTTAGTTTAGCTTGGAAAGCTTTGAAGGAAACCTACGATAATGTGCGTGTATTTTAGTGAATAATCAATTAAAAGTTCTCTTCGATCTGCCAGTGCTTGAGCGCGATTCTTTCTTTCGGAAAGAATCCAAACATTAACTTGTCTTCGAGATCTAAAAGGTATAGACGAGTCAAAAAAGGGTGACAGTAAGAAGGTAAAATCACATTTTACAAATTCTGCCAACCCACTTCCTGCATCTTCTTCTCATTCCACTCGAACATCTGCTGATAAATGTTACTTGTTATGTCCAAGGCAATTTCACCATTTATGAATATGTCCTGAGTTTAGAAATCGTTCATTAGCTGATCGTTTTTCTATTGTAAAACGTCACCATTGTTGCATCAATTGCCTCTCCCGAGGTCATGATGTCAAAAACTGTAGTAGCACATATAGGTGTTCTAAGTGTAAGACATCACACTCTACTGCATCGTTAAACTCCCCCAACTGGCATCTCAGCCAATATTGTACCGTCTTCTTCCAATGGCTCCTCAGGCCCCTCTTCCACAAGTAATCTTCCAGAAGCTGTCAATCACAATCCAAACCTTCCATCCACTTCGTCTGGCCAATCATCAAGTTCAGTGAATCGACAGGTATTTCATACTTCGCAAAATAGAACAGTTCTTTTGGTCACTTTTTATAACGGCGTTAGTGGTTCCTACCATTTCAGGAAATTTTCCATCATTTGTTCTTAATAGTGATATTTCATCTCGTCTGTCCCATTTACATTTAGCAGATTCTCAGTTATTTGACTGCAGACTGGTGATATGTTGTTAGGTGCAGACGTATATCCCAAACTTCTGCTGGATGGTTTGCAATCTAATATTCTAGGCTCAATAATTGCGCAAAAAACTGTGCTCGGCTGGGTCATTACTGGTCCCCTTTCCCCCAACAACATAAGGGTTCTCTCTACCAATGTAGAATATTCTGAAGAAGAGGCTCTTAATAAGACGCTTCTTAGATTTTGGGAATTAGAGGAAATTCCAAAACGCTCAATCTTGTCCCCGGCTGACAAATATTGTGAAGTTAATTATAGACGCATGACTAGAAGGGACTCCAATGGCAGATATACTGTCACTGTCCCTATCAAACCTGAATTTCACGTCAAACCTGACCTTGGGCATTCTAGAACAAATTGTTTACGACAATTTATTCGTAATGAGGCTTCTCTTTTAAAAAGGCCTAATATTAAACAACTTTATGATGATGTATTAAAAGAATATTTAGATTTAGGTCATATGAGACCAGTACCCATTCCTTCTGCAGATTCTACATTTTGAAAAGAAAACTTCAAAATTAAGGGTAAAGCATCAAATGGGAATAGCCTCAATGACATTTTGTACGTCGGTCCGACACTTCAACAAGATCTTGTCTTCCTCATACTGAGGCGGAGGTTCTTTAAATATGTCTTCAATTGCGACATTACCCAAATATATCGTTAAATTCTATTAGATCCACTTCATACGCCTCTTCATAGAATACTGTTTCGGGATTCTCCCGATGTGCCCATTCAAGACTTGCCATTCGTACGTTATTGCAGTTAGCAGATGACACTGAAGAGCAGTTTCCACTTGCAGCACATGTCCTACGAAAGTGCACGTATGTCGCCGATGTTCTAACAGGATACCATGACTTGGAAAAAGCGAGCCACTCTAGGGATCAGTTGATTTGTGCATTAAAATCAGCTAAATTTGACTTGCGGAAATGGACTGCGAATGATATTTCTATACTGGAATGTCTTCCTGCTGAGCACTTAATAAGCACTAAGCTCCTTGATTTCGTCGAAACTAGTAGTTCTAAACCACTAGGAATTCGATGGAATGCGCAATTAGACGCTTTCTACTTCAATGTTAAGCCTCTTATTAAAAAATTAACTTATACTAAACAGGAAGTACTCTCCACTATTGCTAAATTGTTTGATCCTATTGGGTGGTTAGGTCCTGTTTTAATAATTGCAAAAATTATAATGCAACGTATATGGTTAGATCGAATAGATTGGGATGATTCTCTTCCATCCACTACACTACGTGATTGGCAAAAATTTGTTGAGACGTACCAGGACATCAATTCGATCCAAGTCCCTCGTTGGATAAAGTATGCCCCTGATTGTTCAGCTGAGCTTCATATTTCCTTAGATGTCTCTGAAAAGGCATATGCGGGGATGTTATATATTCGTATATTAGCTTCTAATGGTGAGTTTTTTACACATTTGCTTTCATGTAAGACGAAAGTCGCTCCTATTAATTCGAACTCCCTACCACGTTTAGAATTGTGTGGTGCGGTTTTGGCATCAGAACTCTTTAAGGCCATTACCGCTGAGATACATATATAGATTTTCAAAAAATTTACTTTTGGACTGAGTCTACGATTGTCCTTTTATGGTTGAAGAAAATTCCATCGACTTGGTCCACTTTTGTTGCTAATAGGGTGTCTAAAATACAAGAAAATGTTGGTCAACATATCTGGTGCCATGTGCGCTCAGAAGACAACCCCGCCGATTTGGGAAGTCGCGGACTTACACCCGCTGAATTGGCTTTCTCCCCAATCTGGTGGCTCGAACCACAATGGCTCCGTTTAGATAGGTCTCAGTGGAGGTTTCGTGATTTGTCGGTTCTTGAGACAGATTTGGAAATGCGTTCTGTAAAGGCGCATTTCTCTTACTTTGAAAATTATGTCGATATTTTGGACCGGTTTTCATCTTTAGATATGGCTTTCAGAATAATAGCGTTCATTTTTAGATATTATTATAAGATACGCCCGAACCTCAATAAACACACATTTCACGAAAACTCACCAACGATTACTGAGCTTAACAATGTATAAATACGTCTTATAATTTTGTCTCAAAAATCACACTATGCCGAGGAGTATAATTGTTTATCCAATGGTAGACGATTAGAATCGAAAAGTTCAATTTTGACATTAAATCCATTTTTGGATGAAGCAGGTCTTATGAGACTTAATAGGCGAATAGTTCGTTCGCCTACTCTCTCTAATTCCGAGCGATATCCTATTCTATTACCTTATAAATGTCGCTATTCCCGTCTTTTAGTTGAAAAACTTCACGTTGTTTCTATTCATGGTGGAATTCAATTATTATTACGACTAATACGCTGTGAGTATTGGATTCCACGATTGACTTCACTTATTCGCACTGTCGTTAGTCATTGTAAACTTTGCATATTGGAAAAGAAACAATCTTGCAACAGATTATGGCTGCACTCCCCCCATAGAACAACTATAGCTTGACCATTTACCACTACAGGTGTAGATTTTGCTGGTCCATTCGATCTAAAGTCCTTTTCTGGTCGATGTTGTAAAGTATCGCGCAAGTCGCGATAGGATATGTTCTGCATATCAATATCAAGAACTTTCTTGGAGTTTCATCCCAGCGGGAGCCCCACATATGGGAGGTCTTTGGGACCCTTGTTTAATAAGGTCTCCAATTCTAGCTCATCCAGAACCGTTAATAAATAAATCTCCCTTAGATATTGTCAACCGGTATACAAAAATTAAAGCTCTTACACATAAATTCTGCCTACGGTGGAAGGAAGAGTATTTAAAAATTCTCCATAAAAGCTATAAATGGAAATTTCCGCAGCACGATATACAGATGATTTAGTCGTGATTCGACATGAACAATTGCCACCAACTGCATGGAAATTAGGTCGCGTTGTTAACGTATTCCCAGGCACAGATTCTCGCGTTCGAGTTGCTGACGCGAAAACCGAAAATGGCATTGTACGACGACCCGTGGCTAAGCTGGTCGTTTTGACCAAATAATATATTGTTTACTCTTTCGCTGTCGCTCCATCTCTATTTTTCACAGAATGGAAAATTTAAACAAGATGGTAGCCACTTCACTCCCCGACTATGAGGATGACGTCCCCATGTCAGACGAAGAATGAGATGTCGAAGACATTGTGATGGTCCTACTAACTGATTTGGATCCGACACCATTAGATGGCACTGATACCAAAATTGAAGATGCCGCTCCTCCGATGCAGGCAGCTCCTACTACTTCCTCTTCCATGGCAGGGAGGCCTTCCGAGCCAGCCACTCCTCCACGGGAGATTGCACAGGCTGGTTCTGATGGACGCTCGTCAGGCAACGACCCAGTAGCGAAATCTACTGCGGGCTCTAAAGGTTCCTCGAAGCTCCGGTGTCGAAAGTGCTATCAAAGGAACCACTTGCGGCAATGCTACGCCTTTCAAAGTATGCCACTAGACCAGCGCATCAGGACCGTAGTCAGACTGCAGCATTTTTCAAATTGCCTGGACTCCGGCCACTCCCTTCGTCACTGCAAGAAGGATTCTGCTTGCCGAAATTGCAGGGGCAGACACCACACACTCTTATGTCCATCTAACACCCTCCCTTCACAGAGCAATACACCTCGTCCGTCTGCAAAAAAGTTTAAGCGTCCGTCTGCCTCAAATTGTCCATCCGCATCACTGGCTCCTGTGAATCCTACTCAAAATTTAGCAATTCAACCGATTTTAACTCTGGGTCCAACTATAATTGCTCAGTTGGTCCTAAATTCAAGGCGAGTCCCTGTCCGAGCACTTCTGGACCCATGCGCTGGCAATAGCCGAATCTGTATATCGCTGGTCCAGTCGTTGCGGTTACAAACCATCCCCCTAGGTCCCGATCGCTTTGTACAATGCGCATTGGCATCGTCCTACAATGATTCCCAAAAGCTGTTGGTGTCTGCCAGGGTCACGGAGTTGAGACACATAGTTTCACCATCCGAGTCCGCATCGGAAGAAATAGCAAACAATTATGAAGGTATGATGCTGGCCGATCCTTAATTCTTTAAAGCGGCTCGTATTGTTCTGGTGCTGTGGGCAGAAGTGTACCCCAAAGTGATGAAGGCACAGACATATAGCAGTCAAGGGTTCCCATGGTCCCAACTAACCGTCTTCAGTTGGATACTATCTGGTCCACGCCCAATGTGATTTTCTTGGGTCACTCGCCAAAGAGTCCTCTACTGCCTTTGGCTCGACGAGTGCATTTATAAATTTGAAAAAAAAAAAAATGAATTGAATAATAATACAATGAATTTTAAATATTGTTGCAGCTTTTTAATGTATGCACATTTGTGGCATGGCGGCCGGCAAATTATTTTCGTTAATTAATTTAAGTTTTTTTCGGTCGTTAGAATTCGATGTATACTATTTAGTGCAACTTTGCAATATTCATTACAAAGATGTGCTGTCAAATTCTAAGGAGTAACGATTTTGGCTTATGCGCCGCTTTGCGACCCCTTGGTTTTTCTCGTTATTCTTGTGCTTGGTTTACATCCACACAGCATCTAGCGCCATAGTTTTAAAAAAGGTAAATATTGTTTACAACAATATTACTTAATAAATTGCCAATATTTCTATTGGAACATTTTTCTAAAAAATCGTTTTTTTATTTTTATCTATTTTTTGGTTTGGGGTTTTAATCAATTTGCTACGCAAACAAACGGTTTTCATTGTTATACCCTCTACTATAGTATAGAGAGTATATTAAGTTTGTCATTTCGTTTGTAACGGCTCGAAATATACATTTTAAACCCCACAAAGTATATATATTCTTGATCAGCATAAAATTCTATGTCGATTAATCAATGTCCGTCCGTATGTGGAAATCACTCTAGCTTCCGAAAGAAATGAAGTATGTTGATAAAATTTTACTCAAATGTGTACTATGTCTGCAGGACTCTTGGTATTGAAAATGGGCCATGTAGGTCCACGTCTTCGTATAGTCCCCATATAACGGTACCTCCCGATATTCGGTATTTTGATGATTTCAGCGACATTATTTTTATATATATATTTGAAGTTCGTAATAGATACTACAGCATAAAACAGAAAATGGGCCATGTAGGTCCCCGTCTTCGTATAGCCCCCATATAACGGTGCCCTCCGATATTCGGTATTTTTGTGATTTTAGCTACATTATTTACCGGAATTGTTTCAATTTTGGTATTTCAAGTTCGTAATGGATACTACATCCTAAGCCTGGAAATGGGCCATGTAGGTCCACGTCTTCGTATAGGCCCCATATAACGGTACCTCCCAATATTTTCTATTTTGATGATTTTAGAGATATTATTCACCGGAACTATTTAAAATTTAGAGTTTGAAGTTCATAATGAATACTACAGTCTATGGCAGAAAATTGTCTGTGTAGGTCCCCGTCTTCGTATATCCCCCATATAAGGGTACCCCCCGATATTCGGTATTTTGATGATTTTAACGGCATTATTTACTGGAACTATTTCAACTGGTATTTGAATTTCACAATGAATACTACAGCCAATGACAGAAAAATGTCTGTGTAGGTCCACGTCTTTGTATAGCCCCCATATAACGGTACCCCCCGATATTCGGTATTTTGATCATTTTAGCGACATTATTTACCGAAATTATTTAAAATTTTGTTTTTAAAATTCGTAATGTATACTTCAGCCTATAACAGAAAATTGGCTGTGCAGGTCCACGTTTTATAAACCACATGGTACCTCCATATATTCGGTATTTTCATGATTTAGCTGCATTATAAACAATTTTTTTTTTCAAGTTTCGCATTTGAATATTGTAATACCTTGTGATAAAAGTAGCCTATGCAGGTCCACGTCGTCGTATAGACCCTAACATGCGGCTACATTTAGTATTTTTAATATTTTAACAGAATTTTTAACCGATTTTATTTAATTTTTTTTAGTTGTTAAATTTGTTCCAAATGGTGGAGTGTATTCAAAGTTCGGCCCGGCCGGACTTACAGCTTTTTTACTTGTTTAGCTGCAATTTCTAAGTAATTACAAAATGGTTGGAAAGCCATCTGGAGATAAAAAAGTTAAGTAACATACACTGTTGGCCAAAACTAAAGCAACTTTAATAGCAAAAACAATAAATGTCCTGTACCTTTAAAAAAATAATCAAATCGTAATTATTTTTCCAGTTTTAAATGAGGTACCTAATTCACTTTTAAAAAACTAAAAATATGAATACAAAAATAATTTTTAATGAAAAACAAGTAAAACAGTAGTAAGTTCGCCCGGGCCGAACTTTGAATACCCTCCACCACAAGGAACTACTTGTGTGGATTTTCAGACAATTCCATTGAAAAATGTGGCTAACATCATCAAAATAATAGTAGTTTCTTCATTGGCAGAATCGATATCGATATCATTTTCTGCAGAAACCAATTCTTCGCGTTAATTACTTTCATCATTACTGAAATGTTCATAATAAAAGAGAGAATGGGTGGAGACCATTCCCCCTCTTGCTTATAAGCAATTTAGGATTTTTTTTCTGAATCTGTTGCAAATAAAACAAGTAAAAAAGTAGTAAGTTCGGCCGGGCCGAACTTTGAATACCCTCCACCATTTGGAACGAATTAGAAAATTTTCAAACAAAAGAGAGATCTGTGCAAAATTTTAGCTTCCTATCTTAATTCGTTTAGACTGTAGCGTAATTACAACAGACGGACGGACAGTGCTAAATCGTCTTAGAATTTTACGCTGATCAAGAATATATATACTTTGTTGGGTCTAAAATGATTATTTCGTTGAGTTACCAACGGAATAACGAACTTAATATACCCTTAATACTATATATGGTGGAGGGTATGAAAAAAACAGTCTTCGACAAAACATATATCTCTTGCAATAACTATGTTTCGGCTCTTTGGATTCCACAATCTGTAACAGTTACACGTATAACCCATCATTACCATTTCTTGTGATTTTGAATCCCGTTTTTATACCATCCATAGAGTTTGTCATTACGTTTGTAACACCTCGAAATATACATTTTAGACCCCACAAAGTATATATATTCTTGATCAGCATGAAATTCTATGTCGATTTAGCTATGTCCGTCCGTCTGTGTAAATCGCTCTAGCTTTCAAACGCAATGAAGTAGATTGATAAAATTTAATCAAATGTATTTTATGTCAGAAGGACTTTTGGTATTGAAAATGGCCCATGTAGATGATTTTAGCGACATTTTTCACCGGAATTGTTTCAAATTGACAGAAAATTGTCTATGCAAGTTCACGTCTTCGTATAGCCCCCCTATATAACGGTACCTCCCGATATTCGGTATTTTTTGATTTTATTGTTTCAAATTTGGTATTTGATGTTCGTAATGGATGCTACAGCCCATGACAGGAGATTATTTGTGCAGGTCCACGTCTTCGTATAGCCCCATATAACGGTACCTCCTGATATTCGGTATTTTGATTATTTTAGCGACATTTTCGCCGGAATTGTTTTGAATTTAGCATTTATATTTCGTAGTGGATACTACAGCCTGTGACAGAAAATTGTCTGAGCAGGTCCACGTCTTCGTATAGCCCCAGATAAAGGTACCTCTCGGTATTCGGTATTATGGAAATTTTAGCGACATTATTCACAGGAATTGTTTCAAATTTGGTATTTGAAGTTCGTAATGGATACTACAGCCTAAGATAAAAAATTATCTGTGCTGGTCCACGTCTTCATATAGGCCCCATGTAACGGTACCTCCCCTATTCGGTGTTTTGATAATTTTAGCTACATTATTCACCGTTTTCTTAAGTGTCGCATTTGCCTATTGTGATGGCTTATGACAAAAGTTAGCTATGCAGGCCAAGTCATCGTATGGACCATAAGATAACAGCTACATTCGGTATTTTTAAGATTTTAACTTTTTTTTTTTAACGAATTTTATTGTTTTTGAAAATTGCCAAATTCGTTCCAAGTTCGGTCCAACCGAACTTATAGCTTTTTACTGGTATCTTTTCTGTTTAGCAAACCAAACAAATGCCTAATTATTAGCCCAAGGTGACTTAACCGCCAACCAACTTAACTAGGGAAGAAAACGCACGAATACCGGCTAATGCTTCCAAAAAGTTAAAATAAATTCAAACGAAGATTTAAAAATTAAAGCAGCTCTTAGTTTCAGTCGATGTACTGACCTTCAAGATTTTACAAAACCATTTAATCTAATGACAGACGCTTAAGACTACGCTTTTGGTGTGGTCTTGTCGCAAGGTACTATCGGTGAGGATAGACCTATTGCGTAAATTTCGCGTTCACTCAAGAAGTCGTAAGAAAATGACGCTACGAATGAAAAGGAGCTCCTGGCGATCGTTTGGACACTTGATAATTTGCGATCTTATCTGCATGGTGCAAGGAAAGTAAGGATTTATACTGATCATCAACCCTTAAAATTTTTTTAAGCAATCGCAACTACAATGCTAAGCTCAAGCGATGGAAAGCGTGTATCGAAGAATACACTTGTGAATTATCACAGGTCGGGAAAGACGGACATAGTCACCGATGCACTCTCCCGTATTAGAAAGGAAGTGGACGCACTCACTGACTCCATCGTTGCTCAACCAGTATCCTCTAAAAATGATCTGGAATATGAAACAAACACTGTCTAAGAGGGCACAGTGCATTCAGCTGACCAAAGTAGCTCAGACATAACAACGCATGTGAAACCACTAATAAATGTATTCAGAAATCAAATAATCCTTCGACAGGCCGTGAGTTTTGAGTGTAGTGAAGAGCCACATAAAGATTACAAAAAAATTGTAACGCTGCCTGCAATAAATTATGACTATCTAATTAATGCGTTAAAAAATTGCATCAGTTCGCTCTTTACAAGATTTTTATACCAATCATTTTTATGGGTATCAAATCAGAATAACACATTGTTTTATTGAGGATGTAACGCTAGCCGACAGAATCTACAGCATTATAGAAAGGAACATAAGCGTGTCCATCGTAATGCACGCGAAAATAGGGAACAAATCCTTTAGAATTATTATTCAAAATTCAAAAATACATTAAACAATGCATAATTTGCAAAAATACATAATTTGCAATATTATTCCCAATTAAAAACAAGACTTCCCCACACAATTGAAACTAACATTTGCCCTGTATTATATTAACGTTCCACACATTGTGGTTATAGACAAATAACGTGGATTTTTGCCACCACTAGTGGTAAATTATATTAGATCATTAGGGATTGAAATTTACTAAACGCCGACATAGCGCAGTGAAACAAATGGTCAAATAGATAGGTTGCATTCCAGAAATGTCTAAATTAGGAATGTGTAGCTATAACAGTGGAGAGATATTATAACACCATAAAATCCGCTGATGATTTTCTTTACAGAACTGCTCTGATTAATTACCAAGAGATGACAAGTTTTATGGAACGGACATACTATGGTATAAAGACTCTTCTACTATATGAACAAGGAACACCCAAAACACCAAAACTAGCTCGCCCCTCATGATTTCACACATGATGATGAATTGTTAATTTATATTAAACAAATTAAAGCCAAAGAAACCTCTATACAAAATAAATTGTTTCTCAATTGTAATACATACATATCTACCCAACGGCTTGGGTGACAATTTTTCAATATTCGTATTCAGTCCATCATCTTGGTTTAATTTCGATTTACTCCGTGGGCCGAGAGGAGGTATTCGAAGTTTTTCATTTCCACCAGGAAACTATAGCTTTAATTGACTGTGAATGTACTCATGCCATGAGTAGACTATAGCAATGGATAAATGTTATGGGTAAAAAGGACAATAATAGCCTTCCTTTGCCATCTGAGTTCATGCCTGCATTTTGAAAATAATCGCTTAAAAAATTTAAAAATTTAATCTTAAATACAATACAAAAAGGAACCCAAAAAATAGGAAATAATTATAAAAAGCTACCTTAAAAAATCAAACAAAAAATAATCCAAGATAAAGGTAACAAGTATGAAAATTTTACCTTCAAATAATACTAAAAGGGACACAAAATATGACACAAATAAAATTAAAAAATTGAAAAAAGTTAAACAAAAAATGCATTATAAAAGATCTAAGATTTTGTTTGACTATATCATATTTAAAAAAAAATAATAATATTTAAGTAAATAAGGCCAAAAATAAAATGTCGATTAAAAAAATCCAAAGATTAAACAAAATTGAATATTATGCTAATCAGCGCTAACATATTTTCCTCCATTTTTAATCAATTTTCAGAAAACGGAATCACAGTGCAAGAATTTTTTATTTGTAAAATAAATATATATGAATAGTGCTGGAATGTTTGTCCGGCATACCATAGTATTTTGTTTTTACAAAATGGTCAGGCTTAATCCCTTTATTGTTGTTTGTATTGTTTGTTTATTAGTGGAGAACGTTGGTAATGTTTACCAGGGGATAATGCAGGGAATACCTCGAAAAGGGCCACCAATCCACATCAGTTCCCTTGTTATACCCTCACCATACTGTGGAGGGTATATTAACTTTGTCATCCTGTTTGTAACTCCTCGAAATACTCATGTCAGACCCAACAAATTATATATATTCCTGATCAGCGTAAAATTCTAAAATTCGATTTAGCGATGTCCGTCTGTCTGACTGTTGTAATCACGCTATCTTTCGCTATTGAGATAGAAGGCTAAAATTTTGCACACATAATTATTTTTCTATTAGGCAGGTTAAGTTCGTAAATGGGCCATGTAGGTCCACGTTTTCAGATAGCCCCCATATAACGGTAACTCCCGATATTCTGTGTTTTGAAGATTTTAGTGACATTATTAACAGGTATTGTTTCAAATTTTGTATTTGTAGTTCGAAATGGATACTACAGCCTAAGACAGAAAACTGTCTGTTCAGGTCCACGTCTTCGTATAGCCCCCAATATAACGGTACCTCCCTATATTCGGTATTTTGATAATTTTAGCATCATTATTCACTGGAATTGTTTCAAATTATGTATATAGAGCTCGTAATGGGAGCTACAGTCTGTGACAGCAAATTGTCTATGCAGGTCCAGGTCTTCGTATAGCCCCCACACACCAGTATCTCCCTATATTCGGTATTTTGACGAGTTTAGGTACAATACCCACCGAAATTGTTTGAGACGCGTATTTGAAGTTCGTCATGGATGTTACAGCCTACGGCAGAAAATTGTCTATGCTGGTTTAAGTCTTCGCACAGCTCCGATATAACGCTACCTCCCTATATACGATATTTTGATGATTTTAGCTACATTAGTCACCGTTTATTTCAATTTTCCAATTTGAATATGGTAATGACTTATGACAAACAATACATAGTCCACGTCGTATAGACACCAATATAACGGTTATATTCGGTATTTTTAAGATTTTAACAGAATATTTTAAGGATTTTATTTCCTAATTCGTTTCAAATGGTGGAGGGTATTCAAAGTTCGACTCGGCCGAACTTACTGCTTTTTAAATTGTTTTTTGGTTTAGGATATTCTTCTCAGGAGTTATTTTAAAAATTACTCCTATGACAAAAAAAAAAACTCTTTACCCAAGTGACGAAATCGTAAGCATAATAGAGGAGGAACCAAAGAATTACATAAAACTAAAATTCTTTTGGAAAATATTCTAAATCTTACAACTGCACTTATAAACATTTTCTTCTTTCTCCATTTGTTCTGATTTCGTTTTACATTACCCCTTCGTCGACCGTGCCTTGTCTGTTAATAGCTCGCCCCTCGTGATTTCACCCATGGTGATGAATTGTTCTTTTCTAATAAACAAATTAAAGGCAAAGAAACCTCCAAAATTGTTTCTCAAAAGAGAAACGTTACTGACATTAAAAATGCCTAGAGCGAAGGGATTTTTGGCCAAGAGGTAAGATGGCTCATGCATAGATATCTACTCCCAACGGTTTGGGTGACCAGTTTTCAAAATTTGTATTCGATCCATTCGGGGATAAATTGGATTTGTTCTGCCTGGAATTGGAAAGCAAAATCACCAGTTGGTGTTGAGTCTGATGCTGATCTGACGCACCCGCTGAACCCAATAAGCTAAATGAAAGCAAACCCGGCAGGAGACTGAAAACTCCCTCGGAAGTCTAGCAAGTAACCCTCGTAAAGCAAGACTGGCGTCTTTATTAATACACTTCAAAAGATCGGTCTCTTAACAAAACAGAAGTAATATGAAATGAACGCTTCGAAATGAAAGTCCGCAATCCGGACAATCTCAATTATCCCACGCAAACTAAATTTTTTTTACCAAATTTTTAATTACAAGTTACGTTTGCAAATGGGCATGACAGTCCACGTTTTTTGTAGGTCCCATATGGTTGTACTCCCCGTTATTCGGTATGTGGGTGATTTAAGTCACATTTTCTAAGGGAATTATTGAAAAAAATATGTGTGTCACAGGATTGTCGGTATAGGTAAAGTTTTCTCATAGCCACCATGTAACAGTAGAGTATATGTACTCATAGAGTAGGAGTAGAGATAGAATAAACTGAATAAAACCCAATATTATACTGAGATTTTTTCCAAATTAATATTAAAAAAAAACAAGTAAAAAACATTAAGTTCGGCAGGATCGAATTTTGACTACGCTTCAATATTGGGTAAAGAAACCATTTTTATATAAAAGTATCTGGACCCAAACATGTTCCACTTTTAAACTACAAATGTCAGGAAGACCGTACCGTTGTATGTGCGCTATAGGGAAACGTGGACTTAGATATTTAACTTTGTGCCACCACAGCCAGAACCCATTATGAACTACAAATACCGAAAATCAACAAAACACCGAATATCGGGAGGTACTTTTATATGGCGGACCGATATATCTTATTTTCAATGCCAACCATCCTAGAGACAATGCAAATTATTGCGCCAAATTTTGAAGCTCTACGTTAAATAATGTAGACTGTATCGGGATTTCAAGACACAGAGAGACGGTCAACCTGCCGTAACTTGTATACGATTGTATCTTGAGTGAGCGTAGTTACTACACACATGTTTGAAAAAGTTATTTTACAAATTTATTTCATCTTCTTCTTAGGTTCGCTAAAATAAGTAAAATGCATTCCGATCGGATCTGATTTAATTTGCATGTACGATACATTTGTGTATATGACAGTTAAAAACAAACTCTATACCTAGAATGAGTTAGAAAGTAGTAAGTTCGGCCGGGCCGAACTTTGAATACCCTCCACCATTTGGAACGAATTTGAAAATAAAATCCTTAAAAAGTTCTGTTAAAATTTTAAAAATACCGAATATAGCCGTTATATTGGTGTATATATGACCTGAACCTATATAGGCATTGTTTGTCATAAGTCATTACCATATTCAAATTCGAAACTTGAAATAAACGGTGAATAATGTAGCTAAAATCATCATCGTTATATCGGAGTTATACGAACACCTGGACCTGCATAGATAATTTGTAGCTTCCATTACGAACTTGAAGTACGACATCTCAAACAATTTCGGTGAGTATTGTACCTAAAATTGTCAAAATACCGAATATAAGGATGTACTGATATATAGGGCTTATACGAAGACGTGGACCTGCAAAGACAATTTTCTGTCTTAGGCTGTAGTGTTCATTACGAACTTCACATACCAAATTTCAAACAATTACGGTTAATAATGTCGCTAAAATCATCAAAATACCGAATATAGGGAGGTACTGGTATATGGGGCATATACGAAGAACTGGACCTGCATAAACAATTTTCTGTCACAGACTTTAGTTCCCATTACGAAATCTAAATACGTAATTTGAAACAATTGCGGTGCTATACGGGCTATACGAAGACGTGGACCTGCAAATACAATATTCTGTCTTAGGCTGTAGTATTCATTACGAACTTCAAATACCAAATTTTAAGCAATTCCGGTTAATAATGTCGCTAAAATCATCAAAATACCGAATATAGGGAGGTACCGTGATATGGGGGCTATATGAAACTATGGACCTACATGACAGATTTACGCACTTAACCTGCCTACGGACAAAATAAACATGTGTGCAAAATTTTAGCCTTCTATCTCAATTCGTTCGAAAGATAGCGTAATTACAACAGACAGACAGACGGCTTAGAATTTTACGCTGATCAAGAATATATATACTTTGTTGGGTCTGGCATGAGTATTTCGAGGAGTTACAAACGGAATGACAAAATTAATATACCCTCCATAGTATGGTGGAGGGTATAAAAATATGCAAGTGTGTGATAACAAGAATGGCAACTTTTTTAATGGTTCTCAATTTGTTAATAAAAATGCTCAAAGTATTTTTGTTAATGTTACTTTTACAATATATGTTTCTATTTTATTTTTTGCTGTTATATGAACCAAGCTAACAGTCTGCAACTTTTCTTTTATAGGAGTTAAAAGCTAATATAACATCCGCAATGCCAAAGTTTACTGTATCAGCATTATCTCCTGGTGGAATTTACATTTTGACTCTTTATGCCTTCAATTCCAAAGGAAGGTCGGAACCGACGATATTGACAGCGTCAATGTTAGGCATGCCTGAGAAACAACTTATTGCAGAACCAGGTAAAAACTGATATATTAAAAATACAACGAAATAACATACCGATTTCTTCAGCAACCTTAAGAAATTTAAATAAAATACTATATTAATTAAAAATAATAAATTCAAACAAAACAAATTCAAGGAATTTTAAGCAAAACGCTCTCTTCAGAATTTATTATTGAGTCATTATTGCATGTATGCAATAATTTAAAGGCAGGCAATGTAAATCACTTGAACATATTCCCTTATACTTACTAATATTGGTAAAATTGTGGGGATAAAGTTTTCATTTCCATTGAATTCACGCCTAACGTGTGATCACGCCTGTTCAAATGTGGCTTAAATCGAAAAATAGGCAATGTTTAGATAAAAAATTGGACAATGTTATTGTCACAAGAGGATGCCACATCAGGAAAAAATGTGGCTCTTGATATAAAAATGTTAATAGATGTTTTTGGAAACTGGTACTAGAATGATACGAAAAGTATTTAAAGGTGCTAAATATGGTACCTGTAGAAATACAGGTAGATTTCAATTTACAATTTCAATACTTAGCGCAAGTGCTTATTTCAACGAATTTCGGTTTTAAAAGATACGATTGGCCGATATCAATTTTTGGTGCGAGATTAGGTGGGAGGAACCGAACCTGTGAGAATATACCCGAAAATAGACTTTTGGGCCAGCAACGAATCTAAAACGATTTTAGCTGGTTCAGCTTCCAGAATCTGAGGATACAGATCAGCGCCAAGTAGCAAGTCTATTGGGCTGTTATCAAAAGAATCCGCTAAATCTAAGTTAGGAATCCGAGTTTTCAAACTAGGTATTGGTGAATGCGACAACAATATTCCCTTAACCTTAGACATGACTAATGCATTCGTTTCTATAATTCTAGACGAATTTTTAGGGGAAGACAATTTGAGAGAACAAATATCTCTTGGTTTAACCGATTTCAATTCATTCTGTCCTGTTTTAACAGCATTAGCGGAAGGAGATAAAATGCCAACTGCATTTTTAAGTTTTTTTAGAAATCATAGTTACCTTAGATGAAGGATCGACTATAGCACGAGCGGGATAAATTTTTCCATTATGAACAATGAATTACAAACAAGTTTTTTGGAAGCAATACAGGATAGTGAAGATTTCAGATTTGTAAATTCGGCAGGAACCGGAGATGGTTTTGAGCAGGATACTGCAACTACTCTACTAATTTGTTGCCGATGGAGAAGGCTGTGATGTCTCTGTTTGCAATAATTGCAACTATATTTGCTATTTCAGTTTTTAACGACATGGCGGGTACGCAGGCAATTAATGAAAGATTATTTCCCTTTACAATGGAGAATTTTTCCTCAAACGGAAGTCTAACAAAACGAGGGCAGAGTCGTAGTACATGGCTCTGGTTACGACAAACAGGACAAGAGGTGCTCGGAAATGAATTGTTAGACCGAGGAGGAGGCGCACAGTTAGATGAAGGTGTTGATAACACTTTAGATTTGCAAGAATTTGTAAGTGAAACTATCGAAAACGACTTAGTCAAGTAGTTAGGTGAAGCGTCTATATTTGACAACGACTTTTCTGCGGACGAATTTCTACGCATACTCTCAATACACTGCAGTGTTTGTATTCTTTCTGTGAGGAAAAAATCTAAGTCGTTCCATGAAGACAAAGACGATTTGTCTTTAACACTTTGTTCCCACAAAGTTAAAGTTAGGTCTGGCAACCGCTGCGTTGAATATTTTTCAAACCCGAAACACTTTCCTTATCTAAAAAGGGTGGATTGAACAAATTCTTAAGATGCTTGTTCACCAGAACGCGCTTATTGTCATACGCATCCGACAAAGCTTTCCATGCTATAGAAAACTACAACTTGTGAGTGGAAACCTCGAGACAATTTCCCTAGCCTCACTCACTAATATTTATCCTCAACGACATTAATATTATCCAGCTGTGCAGTCTCGGATGTCGTGAGGTAAGATTTGCACTCATCATATGTGCACTTTACTTTGTTCCACATTTCCCGAAACTCTGAACTACGAATTTCGAGATTGTTGATAGTATACGTGGATTCATTTATGGACTCAAAAGATCCTACACATCTGAGAATCAAATCAGCGGCTCGATTAAAGCGAATAATTGGACTTATCGACATTTTGCAATGAGAGAAAATAAACAAAACGATAAGATATTTTATTTAAACCACAACTGAATAGAAGGAAATACTATGTGAATGACCACAAATTTTAAACCGCGCAAGCAAATTTTTCCAATAAGTGATGGAATCACTAAGAATTTAGCAAATTCAGTAAATTCAACAAATTTTTATTATTCAGATGGGGAATTTTTTCAGAATATACCGAATGTAAGGTGTATTCTTCCAAAAAAATATCCAAACCCAATGAAGACTCACAAATAATACAAACAACTATTAATTAATTGCCCAAACAAGTACAATATAGCCACAAAAGACAAACAGTTTCAACTAATATATGGTTAAAGTATATGTGCAATTAATGCCAAATGTAGGGTGAATCTGTCCAAAAATTCCAAAAACCCTACTGCCAGTTATTAATCTTTCCAAAGATTATCGAAAAACAATTTCTACAACAAATTACAAACATTCACAATTTTTGCTGTTTTACCCCACTGTGTGTAACCAACAAAGAGCAATAAAACACAAGCGACGTCGGCAGAGAAATGACTATGCGTAAGCAGCTACGCACCCACACAACAAGCGACGCCACAAACGATCCAACAGTGAATGTTGGAGATCAAAACACTGTTGCTATTTTACTAAAAAATAAAATCGACGCTTAAAAGGGCGCGTGGAATGATGTCGTAGTGTTGTTGTAATATTTGGTAATGCAAATTCTCAAGTGAGAATAGATCAACGTGGAGAAATAAATGAGGAAGAAGTACAACAAGAGCGAATTAGACTTTGTTAGTGAGGACGACAAAATAACCAAACGGCGAATAGACGGACTGTAGGGTGTGTTTGTTACTGCAAAAATGAGAATGGGGAATAACAACACCGAGTATGTTTGGTTGGCGAGAATTAGGCAACTTTTGTCATAAGTTATTACAATATTTAAATGCGAAACTTGAAACTAAAATCATCAAAATACCGAATATAGGGGGTACCGTTATATGGGGGCTATACGATGGCGTTGATCTGCACCGACAATTTTCTGGCATGGGCTGAAGTATCCATTACGAACTTCATATTCGAAATTTGAAACAATCCCGGTAAAAAATGTCGCTAAAGTCATCAAAATACCGAATATCGGGGGTACGGTATATGGAGGCTATACGAAGACGTGGACCTACATGGCCCATTTTCTGTTTTATGCTGCAGTATCTATTACGAACTTCAAATACCAAATTTAGAACGATTCCGTTAAATAGTGTCGCTAAAATACCGAATATCGGGGGGTACCGTTATATCGGGGCTATATGAAGACGTGGACCTACATGGCTTATTTTTTGATTAAGGATGTAGTATTCATTACGAACTTCAAATACGAAATTTGAAACGATTCCGGTAAATAATGTCGTTAAAATCATCAAAATACCGAATATCGGGGGGTACCGTTATATGGGGGCTATAAGATAACTTGGACCTACATGGCCCATTTAGCCTTCTATCTCAATTTGTTCCAAAGATAGCGTGATTACAACAGACAGACAGACAGGCGGACAGACGGACATGGCTATATCGTCTTAGAATTTTACGCTGATCAAGAATATATATACTTTGTTGGGTCTGACATGAGTATTTCGAGGAGTTACAAACGGAATGACAAAATTAATATACCCTCCATAGTATGGTGGAGGGTATAAAAACGGCACAAAGCACAAAATATGTTTATATGATCAACGCAACGTAGGGTGATCAGTACAACCAATAAATTAGTGCATAACAAAAGTGGACTGTATGTAAGTATAGGCAAGAACACACGCGTAGGGTGATTGAAGCTCGACCAATGCTGTTACTTGGAAAAAATTAAAAAAAAGTATGCACTAACAACCACGGGTAGTTCACTTGAACAAGAATCTGAATTTACGTACCTGATTGTAAGATGGTGATTATGATGATGAGAGATGATCCAAGTAATCTCCATGCAAATAAAGGGAGCAACGACAAACGCAAGGCAACAGGCTTGGTCGGCTCGATGCGACCTATCTGGGATTGAGATGGTGGTGTGGGAAATGTGTACTACAATTTTACGAAGAGTGCTAAAGAGTATTAAATTTGGTAATGGGTGATGAAATAGAGCTGAAATCCTGAAATTTGAAATGCATGTCATTATTGGCGTCCTAGATTTGTACGAAAAGTACTAAATGAGTGAAAGAATAGGTCTGGAATCAAGGTGTATTTATAAGATGTATGCATCAGATACAACAACTTACATTTTACAATAACAACATTAAGGTTATAAAAACTATTAAATCATTGTGACAAATGAATTTCATAGAAAAATACCAAAACAAATTGTAACAATAAAAAATTAGCTTTCTTTCAAAATATTTCTCCACCACTTGAGAACTTGAAAATTTTCAAAAAAATCCGGAAACTGCCACTTAATTGAAAACCGCTACATGGGGACTATACAATGACGTGGACCAGCTTACGAATTTTTTTGTCATATACTGTGTACCCATTTCGAACTTCAAATACGAAGTTTGAAACGATTCCGGTAAATAATGTGTCTGCATTACGAACTTACGAAAATTATAAATAATTCCGGTAAATAATGTCGCTAATGTCATGAAAATGCAGAATATCGGGAGGTACAGTTATATGGGGGCTATTTGAGAACGTGGACCGACATGGTCCATTAACGAACTTAACCTGCCTACTGGTAAACTATGCATGTATGCAATGTATGTAATTTTAGCCTTCTATCTCAATTCGTTCGAAAGATAGCGTTATTAGAACAGACGGCAGACAGACGGACATCGCTAGATCGCCTTAGAATTTTATGCCGACCCAGAATATATATACTTTGTAGGGTCTATTATGAAGATTTCGAGGAGTTACAAACGGAATGACAAAGTTAGTATTCCATAGAATGGTGAAGGGTATAAAAAAGAAACGCCCCAAACGACGAAATGTTTTTGCAATAAATTGCTATTGAATTGTAAAACTCAAACTTTTCTTTGTTAGCGCACAATTCTAAGGCGATTCAGAGAGTTCCGTCTAACTTTGCGTTTGCCCTTTTGTATGGCTACCAATCTGTTGTAGTAAGAAGTTTTTCGAACGGATCGGTTGAAGTTGCTAACATTTTGCATATAATGCAATACGATTAAGAATTAACAATTCTGGTATTTAGAGTAATGTAATGTGTAGAATACTTCCATATAAATGCAGCCGAGAAACAAGGAAGTAACCAACAATTTCACACGTATTTTTTGTATTTATTGATATATTTCGTAAATAATTATTAGTTTGCAAAAAGGTCATAATTTTCAACAGTTTTTTGGCGTATGAACGCAATGTTATGTCACGGCTTCTTTTAATGGAGACATCATTTCGTCTTCTTTAAAAATAAACGATTTCGTAGATAATTCCATCGCCTTCTTCTATTGAACATGTTCTCGTTTTTGTCCTTTGGAACAAAAATGTATCTTCTCCATAGCTTCTATTTATAAATAATACACGTTCACTGTTTTATTCATGGAATTCATCGAAACAAAAAGTTATTTATTTTCATGAAAGGTAAGGTCGAAATTGAAATTGACAACTTAGTTCTCAAACAAAAATGAAAAATGAAAAAAGTTAAAAAAAGTAATTGTACTAAAAGTATTAAGTTTGGTATTGGATGAAGGGATAGGGTTGGAATCATCAAATTTGAATTTGGAAATGTGTAATATGAAATATGAAAATTACTAAGCGGTAGAATTTGAGTATTGTGTGAAATATGCTTCATAATTGTACGAAAAGTACTAAATTGTACTTAATTTGGTACTGTGTGAAGGAATATTGCTAACATTCTGAAATTTGATATAAATGTCACTAGTGGGGTCAGTGGTTCAGATATGGATGTGTGTAAAAAGCTAAAATCCTGAAGTTTGAAATGGATGTCATTCTTGAGGTCTGTGGTTGAGAAGGATTGAGATATAGAGGTGAAGTGAAGATATATCTCTTGGTATCTGATTTTGAGATATGGGTGTAGCTTGTGTATCTAGTGTTGAGATATGGGTGTAGCTGCGTACTATAATTATTTGAATAGTTCTAAATGGTACTAATTTTAAGTCACTGTTGGTGTCTAGGATGGAGAGGTGAGGATTGTTTTGGATATACGTACTAGTCTAAAATATGCTATTGAGGTCACTGTTGCTTTACAAATGGACACGTTAATATAGCTTTGGACACGGAAATTGGATGTTGGTCCATTCTGACATAGTGTTACTAATACCCCCTCGGTTACCTTCAGAATGAAAGATTTTGAAGACTCTTTCTTCTGCTTTCCAAAAAGGGAAAAACTTGAAAGTCCAATAATGGAATTTCTTCCACCTATAACGAACGAGCAGCGTGCTAATATCGACAATGTGGCAAGTTTGAGAATAAGCTCGGCATCTACTTTGATGGAATTGAAGTCAGCAATGGAAATTAATCACTTAGTATGTTTCCTCATTTTGGACAGATTTAAATGATTTTTCTACAGGGAGAATGAAGGTGAAGGAGTAACGCAATGTAGATGTTAAGGATAGAAACAGTCGGAAGCTAGAACACTGAACATATTTCCCAGGAGCAGCAGACGAGGAGCTCTAACCATAGTAGGGAATATGCGGCACAAATGACAGTGACAATTGAGAAGGAATAATACATATATTATTGATTCAACATAATCAGCAAAGGTGAAGATATGAATCAAAAAAACCAACATGAAAATATAAGTTAACCTGTTGGCAAATAAGGTGAGGAAGGAGGAAGATAGTGCAAAGGCAACACAACCAATTATTTTCCTCACATCGCAGCTCATGACAGTTTCATCAAAGTCGAAACATATAGAAAATAACATCATGGATGTTTTAACGGATGCTCATAATTATCGAATACTTCCTAGTAGATGAATCATCAGAAGCTAGTGATCTAGAGTCAACCATCATCGCCAAACTTGGAGACAAATGGCAAGAAATAAAAAAGTCAATGGATTTTTACTCCAGGCAATTTAGGCTCTGGAACTTTAGAGTTTGGGTCAGATTGTATTTAAAAAGAAAAACCTTTAAAATATATTACGGTTATTACGAGAACAAAACAATAATGCGCATATTTGAGATTTAAGCCACTGAATTCCACAATCTCATCTAGTAAACTCGTCTTGCTCAACAAAATATTAAACAACACCTATGATACACATGCTGCTGAGCCCGTCACATTACACCAGCAGTTAATAACCATTAAAATCGGTATTCTTCCACAACTACTGAGATCGACAGTCATTCACCATCAGCTATTTAGCTCTTTGTACTGGAATTGGAGTAGCCATATAATCATACGTTATTGTCCAGACAGTTTCTTGGACGTGGTTCAAAAGAACATATTTTTTTGCTTAGACATTTTTTACTTTTTATACCCTCCACCATAGTATGGAGGGTATATTAAGTATAGCCCCTATATAACGCTACCTCTCGATATTCGGTATTTTGATGATTTTAGCGACATTATTAACCGGAATTGTTTCAAGTTTGGCATTTGAAGTTCGAAGTGAATACTACAGCCTAAGACAGAAAATTGTTTGTGCAGGTCCACGTCTTTGTATAGATCCGATATAACGATACCTCCCGATATTCGGTAATGGTTTCTAGCTTCGGTTGCAGAACAGTGAACATCTAAGTTCACTTTTCCCTATAGCGCACATATAACGTTTCTCACCGATATTCGGTATTTTGATAATCACAGTCACATTTTCTCATTAAATTACTTCAGATTTGATATTTAATATGATTTGGTAGATAAAAATCCTTGAAGCATAAAATTGTATATTGTTGCCCATATTCGACGGACCTTTGGGCCCTTTGGGACCATTCCAATCGACGAGGCTTGTCCGCAGGCAACATTCTTTGCGTCAATTGAATTTTGTACGGGAACAAATGCAAATCAATGCGAATAATCCGTTGTACAGTGGACCGAGCCATGCCCAACTGCTGAGAACGGCGTTTTTGGGATGTTCTTGGGGACCTCTCAACACTGGCTCGTACGGCAGCGATATTCTCGGCCGATCGCCTTGTTCGACTTTTATATGGCCTCTTCGGATTAGAAAGAGCCTTATCAGTCGAAAATTTTTCGTATAAAAGCTTAATGGTGTTCTTAGACGGCGCACTTCTCACATTTTTTAAAAGCACGTTGAGTTTTCACAATTTACTTCTTCTGTTGAATGTAAATTTCAACTATTTCAGAGCGCTCGCGTGGCGTGTATTGGTTCATGGTAAAAACCTGCTTGGACTGACGCTTCAAACGCGATATGTCATTAAGCGAAAGTTATGGCGTTGCCAGATGGGCCCGTCGAATATGGGCAACCCTGTATAACTGCTTCACCCACTTTATGTTTTTATACCCTCCGATATCCAGGGTATATTAAGTTCATCATTCCGCTTGTAACTCATAGAAATAATAATTTTAGATCCAACAAAGTATATATATCTTCTTGATCAGCGTAAAATTCTAAGACGATTTAGCACTGTTCGTCTGTCCGTCTATTGTAATCACGCTACAGTCAAAACGAATGAAGATAGGAAGCTAAAATATTGCACAGATCTGTCCTTTGTCTGCAGGCAGGTCAAGTTGTAAGATGGGCTATATCGCTCCATGATATCGTATAGCCCCCATATAAAAAAATTTTCGTAGACATGTCCATGTCTTCGTATAATCCCCATAAAACGGTTTTCATTTAAGTGGTAGTTTTTGGAATTTTTTTTGAAATTTTTCAATTTCCTTCGATATGGTGGAGGGTATTAAAAGTGGTAAGGGTATTATGTCTTTGTGAATTTATTTGTAACATGCAGAAGGAAGCGAGATAGACCCATAGTTACTTTTGAGGATTTCAATAGAATCACTTTCTGAGTTGATTTATGCATGTCAGTCCGTCTGTCTGTCCGTCCATCCGTCTGTCCATGCATTCTTGTGAACAAAATTCAGATCGCATTTATTATCCGATTAAGATGAAATTTTCCAAACAACATTTGTTTGCCCCGAGGACGAACCCTATTGAAATTGGAGATAATCGGTAAAAAATTAGATATAGCTTCCATATATATCTTCGTTCGATCGGTTCAGATATAGCTATAGTTCCCATATATATTGTTCATCCGATTTGTTATTTTTGTCCTCCGCAGCCGTAAAATTCAATCTGTAACAACAATGTTTGGGGAAATATATCAAATGCAGCACAGAAATACCTTTGCTAAATGTTATCGATATATATCTTTATCTGATTTCAAATTAATTTTGCACCAAATGGGCAAAACAAGTCCGAATTTAAAAAATACAAATGCTTCGTCATATTTAGTCCTTTCAACTTTAAATTACAATTAAAATCATAGCGTGTATTATTAAATTCTCCCAGAAAATCTTTTAATTGTTGGAGCTCTACAAAATTAGAAAATTATCTGAAAATCCACACATGGAGTTCTTTACCCTCTGGAAGATGATTGTCTACATAGGTCTCCGATATGGCATATCTCCCATATAACGATACCTCCCTGCATTCGGTATTTTGATAATTTTGCCAACATTTTCCAAAGGAATTGTTTGAAAATCCACACAAGGAGTTCTTTCTGAGTAATTTACTCCCTGGAAGATAATTGTCTGTATAGGTCCACCATATCGTATAGCCCCCATATATTCGGTATTTGGATGAATTTAGCCAAATTTTTAAATGAAATTGTCTGAAATTCTACATTAGGAATTCTTTCTGAGTACTTTAGCACCTGAAAGAAAATTGTCTATATAGGTCTTCGATATCGTATAGCCTCCATGCAACGTTACCCCCCGATATTCGGCAAAAGGGGTTCCTCCTGAGTACATTACCCCTTACAAGGGAATTGTATAAATAGGTCCACGTTTTAGTATAGCGCTCATATAACGATACCCCCAGATATTCGGTATTTTCATGATTCTCGCGATATTTTTCAACGGAATTATTTTAAATTTTGTATATAAAGTTTGGAACGGTTACTACAGCCTATGACACAAATTATTTATATATTATTTATACTCCCCATATGGCTGTATTTTTTGCCAGCATTTTTTTGGAAATTTTTTCTTCCAAATGGTGGAGGGTATAAAAAGTTTGGCCTGGAAGCTAAAATTTTGCACAGATCTCTCTTTTGTCTGCAGGCAGGTCAAGTTCGAAGATGGGCTATATCGGTCCACGATATCGTATAGCCCCCATATAACGGTACCCCCGATATTCGGTATTTTGATGATGTTAGCCACATTTTTCAATGGAATTGTCTGAAAATCCACACAAGTTGTTCCTTGCGGGTACTTTATACCTCGGCAGAGAATTATCTATATAGGTCCACAATATCGTATAGCCCCCATATAACGGTACCCCCATGGTATTCGGTATTTTGATGATTTTAGCCACATTTATTAATGGAATTGTCTGAAATTCCACAAAAGGAGTCCCTTGTGAGTACTTTACCCCCTGAGAGAGAATTGTCTATACAGGTCCACGATATCGTATATCCCCATATAACGGTACCCCTCGATATTCAGTATTTTGATGATTTTACCCACATTTTTCAACGGAATTGTCTGAAAATCCACACAAGTAGTTCCTTGTGAGTACTTTACCCCCTGAGAGAGAATTGTCTATACAGGTCCACGATATCGTATATCCTCATATAACGGTACCCCGCGATATTCAGTATTTTGATGATTTTACCCACATTTTTCAACGGAATTGTCTGAAAATCCACACAAGTAGTTCCTTGTGAGTACTTTACCCCCTCAAAAAGAATTGTCTATATAGGTCCACGATATCGTATATCCCCCATATAAGTGTACCCCCCGATATTCCGTATTTTGATGATGTTAGCCACACTTTTCAATGGAATTGTCTTAAAATCCACACAAGTAGTTCCTTGTGAGTACTTTACCCCCTGAGAGAGAATTGTCTATACAGGTCCACGATATCGTATATCCCCATATAACGGTACCCCTCGATATTCAGTATTTTGATGATTTTACCCACATTTTTCAACGGAATTGTCTGAAAATCCACACAAGTAGTTCCTTGTGGGTACTTTATACCTCGGCAGAGAATTATCTATATAGACCCACGATATCGTATAGCTCCCATATAACGGTACCCCGCGATATTCGGTATTTTGATGATTTTAGCCACATTTACCAATCGTATTGTCTGAAAATCCACTGACGAAGTTCTTTGTGAGCACTTTACCCCTGAAACGGAATTGTCTATATAGGTCCACAATATCGTATATCCCCCATATAACGGTACTCCCCTATATTCGGTATTTTGATGATTTTAGTCACTTTTTCCAATGGAATTATCTGAAAATCCACACAAGGAGTTCCTTGTGAGTACTTTACACGCAGACATAGATTTGTCTTTATAGGTCTACAATATCGTGTATCCCCCCATATATCGGCACCTTCCTATATTAGATATTTTAAAGATTTTAAAGAATTTTTAATGGATTTTATTTTTTGAAAATTTTCTAATTCGTTCCAAATGGTGGAGGGTATTTAAAGTTCGGCCCGGCCGAACTTACTGCTTTTTTACTTGTTCTTGTTCAGTGCTGTCAATTGCATGACTAAAGCTGCTAGTTTGAAATTTACCTATAAAATCTTGAGTTTCATAACCATCAAACTTAGATTCTTTAAATGCATTATCACTCAAAAATTCTTTTACGGGATTTCCTTGATTTCTTGAAAGAGATAAAACTTTTTTTAATGCTACTTTAATAATAAACTTTCTTTGTAAGAAGTATCCAAATTATATTGTTGTACACATCTTTAAAGAACTTTTAAGGAAAGAAATTGGAAATGGGTGGCAGATATTAGCTAAAACTGAAAAAAGTATCTTTGATAAATGTGGAACGTACCCAATATAAGTTAGTGTAATATCGAACAACTTATTATTGACCTTTGATTTCATTTTAATTATTCCTTTACCAATGACATCTAACATTGCACTACCGGCGACTTTAATAATACATGCTGAACTTTTAGAAAGTTGTAAATGGTCGTCTATTATTGTCGGTTTGCGCCAAAATCTGAATTTTTTTCTTTCCAAATTAAAGGTAAATTTTGCTGTTAAGCCGCAATTGCTCCAGAATTTCTTTCTTTTTTTGCCATCATTTACCCATTCCCCACAATCGAGTACTTAATGGCCATTCTTATAATAATAAAATTACAAACACTCCTTTTCCCGTTAGATTTGCAATTATTGTTTTTAGAAATTATTTTCTTGATATCGTTATCAAAGGCATTAACATACTTGCCGTTTATTTGGTACAGTTGAGCGGTTATTTCAATTATTATATTATGTCAAATTATTTTCTTCCTTTATAGTCAGAAGCATTAAATTCATTTGGCAAAGTTTTAAAAATTCTACATACTAATAATAAAACTTGGTATAGTTTACTTTCTTTTCCTCCTTTCATTCCGTTATTGAGTTCTGTCCACAAGCTTTTAAGTTTTGCAACTTGTAGTCTTACATCCTCAATTGAATGAAGTCAATGTTTGTAAAAGAGAAAAAATCGATGCAGATCTTAAAAAATTGATCATTTGATTTTGCCTCGAACAGAATCATTTGGGATTACCAAGCTTCAGCAGCACTTTTTTATCCATTTTTATACCCTCCACCATACTGTGGAGGGTATATTAATTTTGTCATTCCGTTTGTAACTCCTCGAAATACTCATGTCAGACCCAACAAAGTATATATATTCTTGATCAGCGTAAAATTTTAAGACGATTTAGCCATGTCTGTCTGTCTGTCTCTCTGTCTGTTGTAATCACGCTATCTTTCGAACAAATTGAGATAGAAGGCTAAAATTTTGCACACATGTATATTTTCCAGTAGACAGGTTAAGTTCGTAAATGGGCCATGTAGGCCCAAGTTATCATATAGCCCCCATATAACGGTACCTCCCGATATTCGGTATTTTGATGATTTTAGCGACATTATTCACCGGAATTGTTTCAAATTTGGCATTTGAAGTTCGTAATGGATACTACAGGCTAAGACAGAAAATAATCAGTGTAGGTCCACGTCTTCGTATAGCCCCATATACCATACCCCCCGATATTCGGTATTTTGATGATTTTAGCGACATTATTTAACGGAATCGTTCCAAATTTGGCATTTGAAGTTCGTAATAGATGCTGCAGCATAAAACAGAAAATACGCCATGTAGGTCCACGTCTTCGTGTAGCCCCCATATACCGTACCCCCCGATATTCGGTATTTTGATGATTTTTGCGACATTATTTACCGGGATTGTTTCAAATTTCGCATGTGAAGTTCGTAATGGATACTTCAACCCATGTCAGAAAATTGTCTGTGCAGGTCCACGTCTTCGTATAGCCCCCATATAACGGTACCCCCTATATTCGGTGTTTTGATGATTTTAGCTACATTATAAACAGATTTTTCTTCAAGTTTCACATTTAAATATTGTAATAACTTATAACAAATTTGCGTATGCAGGTCCAAGTCGTATAAGCATTCTGTATTTTTAAGATTTTAACAGAATTGTTAACGGATTTTATTTCTTGGAAATTGCCAAATTTGTACCAAATGGTGGAGGGTATTAAAAGTTCGGCCCGGCCGAACTTACAGCTTTTTTACTTGTTTTCTACTACGCTTGCTGTCACAGTCTAAGCATAACTATTTGCTTTCCTATACAAATCAGATTTTCCTTTATACAACTTCTGCCGTCAGTAGATGGTGGACTTGCATTTTTATACCCTTCACCATAGTATGGAGGGTATATTAAGTTTGTCATTCCGTTTGTAACACCTCGAAATATAAATTTTAGACCCCACAAAGTATATATATTCTTGATCAGCATAAAATTCTATGTCGATTTATCACTGTCCGCCCGTCTATCCGTCTGTCCGTCTGTGGAATTCACTCTAGCTTCCGAACGAAATGAAATAGGTTGATAAAATTTCACTCAAATGTGTACTATGTCTGCAGGACTTTTGTTATTGAAAATGGGCTATGTAGGTCCACGTCTTCGTATAGCCCCCATATAACGGTACCTCCCGATATGCGGTATTTTGATGATTCTAGCGACATTTTTTACCGGAATTGTTTCAAAATTAATATTTAAAGTTCGTAATAGATGCTACGGCTTAAGACAGAAAATGGACCATGCAGGTCCACGTCTTCGCACAGCCCCCATATAACGGTACCTCCCGATATTCGGTATTTTAATGACTTTAGCGACATCATTTACCGGAATTGTTCCAAATTTAGTATTTGAAGTTTGTAATAGATACTACAGCATAAAACAGAAAATGGGCCATGTAGATCCACGTCTTCGCATAGCCCCCATATAACGGTACGACCCGATATTCGGTATTTGGATGATTTTAGCTACATTATTTACCGGAATTGTTTCAGATTTTGTATTTAAAGTTCGTAGTGAATGCTACAGCCTATGACAGAAAATTGTCTGTGCAGGTCCACGCCTTCGTTAGGCCCCATATAACGGTATCCACCGATATTCAGTATTTTCATGATTTTAGCGACATTATTTACAGGAATTGTTGCAAATTTCGCATTTGAAGTTCGTAATGGATATTACAGCCTATGACAGAAAATTGTCTGTGCAGGTCCACGTCTTCGTATAGCCCCCATATAACGGCACCCCCCGATATTCGGTATTTGGATGATTTTAGCTATATTATGAACAGATTTTTTTCAAGTTTCGCATTTGAATATTGTGATATCTTGTAACAAAAGTTGCCTATGCAGGTCCACGTCATCGTATAGACTCTAATACACGGCTACATTACGTATTTTCAAGATTTTAACAGAATTTTTAACGGATTTTATTTTGTTGAAAATTGTTAAATTTATACCAAATGGTGGAGGGTATTCAAAGTTCGGCCCAGCCGAACTTACAGCTTTTTTACTTGTTCAGTTTACTTGCTGTAACATCAATCGCTTCTTCATAGTAGTCTAATAAATCGCGCATCTTCCGTTTCAATATTGCATAATCTGTTTTAATTTCTAGAATCTTATTTTTTTTTAAATCCGTTATTCTTCAAGTTATGTTCTTGGATCTTGAAATTTTAACTAATTCTTTTCAATTATTTGAGGCTTATTGGAATAAATCAATTTTTTATGTCTTCAAAAATTTTATTTCTTTAGTTTTGAAGTTCTATTAAACAATTTTTAATTAATTTTTCACAGATTTCTGAGCACATAACCTTTTGAAGTGTAAGTTTTATTAGGAATGAATACAAATGAAAAGAGTTTGAGTTCAACTTACAAAATAGAAAGCCAAATGCTACTATCTTCAATTACTTATTTATATGAACAGTACTCTGACGCATATTAACACATGATTTGTTTTTGCGATTTATTTTCATCATAAAAATAATAATTACAATAAAATTAGCCTCAGTGCCATAGGCATTGGAGAGTCAAGTTGGCAAAAAATCATTTGTTTACATGTATAATTAAGAAATTAGCATACTTTAAACAATCAAATAATGGGCCCACACATTCTTCAACATTACGCATTAAATGTTTCATTTAATCGGGATTTGAACATTGATAATTTTGTTTATAATTTTATTTGTTGGTGTAAATTGTCGAATGCTTTACTTTCAGAATATTCAACCCTTTGTTTTAAATTTTCACTATGACAGAATGATACATTCAGTTAATAGGATTACGTATATAGAACTGGTGTTCTCTATAAGAAAATGATGTATAATGTCCAATGTAATATACATGTTTGAAAATACATTCATAGATTAACAATCTAAAAAGGTAAAGTCGTGAAAAGTAAAGTTGGAAAAACGTTTTTGTGTAAGGATATCGTTGGAAATCTAATGGGTGAATTTGCAACTTTTCAATTGACAACTTTTATAATAACCATAAATTATTTCCAAATAATTCCAATGAATCTGAACAAGCGCTTGAAATGTCAGAAATTTAGTCCATTGATTAACCTTACAGGGTGGTGACAAAATTGGTACCACACTAGGTTTCATTCCAAAAAAATACTAAGTATTTTACAAAACTGGCCTCTCGAATTTCCTCCGCATCAACATGAACACTGAAGCTATTATCAAATCGACAATGAGGCCTAAGTCTCATAATTGGGTTATTTTTCAGAGTCAATAAAAGTTTTTTTTTTTTTCAAATATCAACGTTATATATATGGTTTGACTCAATTTTCATGTTTGAATGGATACAGTAGACAAATATCGTCAGCAATGGATCCAGAAAGCTGTACTCTGGAACCCCATACTTTACATAATTAGCACAACGTCTTTCTTCCTGGATTTCAACAAATTGAACTAATTCGGTTTGTAAATAGCTCTTCAATAAAGACAGCTCTCTCTCCTGCATATCATAATTCTGCAATTTTTTAATTAAAATGTTGTGACCAATAAGATCGAAAACTTTACTAAGATCATAGAAATACTTTATATTTCTCATTTACTTATATTAATTTTTTATACTTCATGATATTTATTAATTAATATAAAGTATATTGATGCATCGTTTTTTTTTTCAAGGAACACGCAGCGAATCTGATTTCTTCGTAGCTCCTATAATATCATTGACTCTTGGTTTGACAGTGACAATCCTAATTACAGGACTTGGCGTTATATTTGCTCTTAGAATTCCATTTCGCAAAAGGGACCGTCACCAAAAAGACTATTGCAACGATCACACTCAACGTAGTATGACTCCGGAAATAAGTGAAAAAAGTTCGGAAGAGAAGGACATCGACGCAAATGATGACGACAAAAATCCAGATGTAATACCGGAGTCTATTAACACTGACATGCAAGTAAGTATTAACCAAAAATCTGGATTCCCTTTACTAAACCTTGTTATTTATTTCACCAAAAAGTTTCTATAAATTCTCCAGGAAATCTTTAGCCACATTAAAGTAGGCCTTGGAAGCAAGAAGTTCTATATAATCCGATTTCTTTATTAATTTATTCCTCCTCGTGGAATAGACTCGTATATTTAATGCCCCTTTTTGGTTGTGAGTGAAAGTGAGTTATTATTATCATAATTATTTATTGCAAGAGTAAATTTATAACAAGTAGAAACGGTTTAATTTTTAATATCCTCATCATGAGGTAAAAAAGCCATTAAAAATAAAGATATGTGTATTGAAATTTGGGTCAAAATTACAATTTTATCAGTAAAATGTCTTCAAAATGGTGTAAAGTCGATGGTATGGTTAACGAGTTTTAAAAAACAATTTAGGAAAAATCGGTTAAAAAATATGAATAAAATTACAAAAAAAAAAAAAAAAAACAAATATTTGGATGTATTACTTGATGAGTGATGTTAGGAATAATAAGCCTATTCCAGAATCCATTAAAAGCTCTACATAAGCTCCACTATCCTGGAAAATGTGACTAAAATCATGAGAATACCGAATGTCGGGAAGTAACAAAATATGGGGCTATAGAAAAACGTGGACAAATGTAAACAATAAAAATCTGTTAAAAATACCGAATATAGGGATTAACCGCAATAAGAATCTTGGGTCTATATACAAAATGTTCTGCATTGGGAGTTAGAATACATTTCAAGCTTCAAGTAGCAAATTTAAATCAAAATACCGAAGATCAGGATGTAGAGTTATGTGGGAGCTCTACGACGTGGTCCGTCATGGATCATTGACGAACTGAACCTTAATAAAAAAAAATGAAAAATATAATTTTTTTAGAGTGTAAAGTATTACTCAACACTCATTTTGAGGTGTTACAAACGGAATGTCAAAGTTGTATACCCTCCTTGGTTTTGTGGAAGGTACAAAAAATTGTAATGTTTTAAGAGTGAAAAATCATAAAGTACACTTAACCGTTTTTAGGTGCAGAGGTTTACGTATGTATGTTCAGAGTTTCAATTACCATATTTGAAACAATTCCGTTAAAAATTGTTTCAAAGAACATGCATAACAATAAATATTTTGAGGTAACGTTATATGTTTGTTTGTTTGATGTTCACTTTAAGTCAAATATTCGACAAGGTTTGTTTGTTGAAATAGTTATCAAACAATCTCATATATATATATTTTATATATATATATATATATATATATATATATATATATATATATATATATATAAATATATATATATATATATATATATATATATATATATATATATATATATATATTTATATATATATATATATATATATATATATATATATATATATATATATATATATATATATATATATTTGAGCGTGTTATACACTGGAAAAAAAGTTTTTATTCTTCGATATAGTTTTGGGATTTTTTTTTGTGTTTTTCTATATAGTAAGATAAATAGTGGTTGTTTAGTACAGTTTTTATATACTTCGATTTTTTGCAATTTATTTCTAGATAAAATATCACTTATTATTAAAAGCGTACAGTTTTTTTAAACTTGATGCCAACTTCATGGCTCTTCGAGCACTTTAAATTCGAGTCATTGAAGTTAAAGAAATACGGAATAGGGGAAAAGAGATGTTTGATAAATGTCTCAATCATTCGCAGACTACTGCTGGTGCTGATGTTGAAGATATGACATCGTCACAGGGCAAATAACAAACCGCTTTCAAGGCATATATTAATAGTTTGACTTTAATAAATATTGGTGTCTTCAATGGTGATTTTCTACCATAGCCAACGTTCCGAGACTTATTTTCTGCGGTAGTTTTATACCCTCCACCATACTATGGAGGGTATATTAACTATGTCATTCCGTTTGTAACTCCTCGAAATACTCATGTCAGACCCAACAAAGTATATATATTCTTGACCAGCGTATAATTCTAAGTCGATTTAGCGATGTCCGTCTGTCTGTCCGTTGTAATCACGCTATCTTTCGAACGAATAGAGACAGAAGGCTAAAATTTTGCACACATGTTCATTTTTCCAGTGGGCAGGTTAAGTTCTTAAATGGGCCATGTAGGTCCACGTCTTCGTATAGCCCCCATATAACGGTACCTCCCGATATTCGGTATTTTGATGATTTTAGCGACATTATTCAGCGGAATTGTTTCAAATGTGGTATTTGAAGTTCGAAAGGAATACTACAGCCTAATACAGAAAATTGTCTGTGCAGGTACACGTCTTCATATAGCCCCCATATAACGGTACCTCCCGATATTGGGTATTTTGATGATTTTAGCGACATTGTTAACTGGTATCGTTTCAAATTTGGTATTTGAAGTTTGAAAGGGATACTACAGCCTAAGACAGAAAATTGTCTGTGCAGGTCCACGTCTTCATATAGCCCCCATATAACAATAGCTCCTGATATTCGGTATACCGCAAACGGTAGTGACTCCTATCAATCTATTCTCTCCTGTCATATATGTTGCATTATCATTTAGGCTACAAAAGGGTGATTTTTTTGAGGTTAGGATTTTCATGCATTAGTATTTGACAGATCACGTGGGATTTCAGACATGGTGTCAAAGAGAAAGATGCTCAGTATGCTTTGACATTTCATCATGAATAGACTTACTAACTAGCAACGCTTGCAAATTATTGAATTTTATTACCAAAATCAGTGTTCGGTTCGAAATGTGTTTTTATCGACAAATTTTGTACAGCGATGAGGCTCATTTCTGGTTGAATGGCTACGTAAATAAACAAAATTGCCGCATTTGGAGTGAAGAGCAACCAGAAGCCGTTCAAGAACTGCCCATGCATCCCGAAAAATGCACTGTTTGGTGTGGTTTGTACGCTGGTGGAATCATTGGACCGTATTTTTTCAAAGATGCTGTTGGACGCAACGTTACGGTGAATGGCGATCGCTATCGTTCGATGCTAACAAACTTTTTGTTGCCAAAAATGAACTTGGTTGACATGTGGTTTCAACAAGATGGCGCTACATGCCACACAGCTCGCGATTCTATGGCCATTTTGAGGGAAAACTTCGGAGAACAATTCATCTCAAGAAATGGACCGGTAAGTTGGCCACCAAGATCATGAGATTTGACGCCTTTAGACTATTTTTTGTGGGGCTACGTCAAGTCTAAAGTCTACAGGAATAAGCCAGCAACTATTCCAGCTTTGGAAGACAACATTTCCGAAGAAATTCGGGCTATTCCGGCCGAAATGCTCGAAACAGTTGCCCAAAATTGGACTTTCCGAATGGACCACCTAAGACGCAGCCGCGGTCAACATTCTTAACAAATCCCTCTTTATTATCAAAGGACCTAATCATCCAACTGGGTTTAAAAGTTTAGCCATACAGGATAACACTTCTCGCTTACTATAACTAGGTTTTTCTACATTGAAATAGGATAAAATGGTTTGAGCATTCCATCTAATTCCTAACGATAATGTCTTAATTAATTCATCACGTGACTTTTAAGCAAGGGACAATTTGTGATAACTTGCTAGCACATCATACACCATCTAAGTATATGCGCCACTAAAAACAATTAAAAAAGCTGAACGTTTGGCTGGGTCGAACTTTTAATACCCCCCACCATTAGGTACAAATTTGACAATTCCCAAAAAAAAAAAAAATAAATAAATAAATAAATAAAATAAAATCCGTTAAAAATTCTGTTAAAATCTTAAAAATACCGAATGCCTATACGACGACGTGGACCTGCATAGGCAACTTTTGTCATAAGTTATTACAATATTTAAATGCGAAACTTGAAGAAAAATCTGTTTATAATGTAGCTAAAATCATCAAAACACCGAATATAGGGGGTACCGTTATATGGGGGCTATACGTACCTGTACAGACAATTTTCTGACATGGGTTGAAGTATCCATTACGAATTTCACATGCGAAATTTGAAACAATCCCGGTAAATAATGTCGCAAAAATCATCAAAATACCGAATATCGGGGGGTACGGTATATGGGGGCTATACGAAGACGTGGACCTACATGGCCCATTCTCTTTTTTATGCTGCAGCATCTATTACGAACTTCAAATGCCAAATTTGGAACGATTCCGTTAAATAATGTCGCTAAAATCATCAAAATACCGAATATCGGGGGGTATGGTATATGGGGGCTATACGAAGAAGTGGACCTACACAGATTATTTTCTGTCTTAGGCTGTAGTATCCATTACGAACTTCAAATTCCAAATTTGAAACAATTCCAGCGAATAATGTCGCTAAAATCATCAAAATACCGAATATCGGAAGGTACCGTATATGTATAGATATCCCGTCGAAGCATTAGAAGGCAATCTTCTAATATAGGTAACAGAAGATTGCCTTCTAATGCTTCGACGGGATGACCCAATACGACTTCAATGATAAGCTGGGCCCACGAAAAACCCGGATTCGGGAAAAAAAACCCTCTACAAAACTCCGGATCCGCCTGTTGCATTCCCGCGTAATGCTCCCTTATGTTCTCCGGTGTGGACCCTGATGGCTTCACTGTGTACTGTAATGGCATCACCTGAGCCACGTTACATTTTGAGTCCGTTTATGCATGGGTTCTACCTTAATAAGGGGAAAACATTCCAATTGTAGTCTATGCGCACCAGACTGACAATTTGTACTATGTCCAGAGCAGGAATTAAATTTTTCGATTTCTCAATTTCATTGAAACGGACTTGGGAATAGGATTTTCAAAAGGAAGTAATGGAGACATTTCAGAGAAAGAATTGGGGACGGATTTTCCCTAAATTCGGTATTGTGACGTGTTTGCGTGGAAGCATTCATAGTTCGGCTGCTTTTTAACTTGTTTAATAACAACTGGCTAAGTGACATTTAAAAATTATGCCATTTAATAGGAAAACTAGTGGTGAAGGGTTAAGTTTTAATTTAGCAAGAAAAGCATTGAAATCAACATATGACAGTGTCCGCATACTTGTTCACAATCAATTGACGTTTTTATGCAATATTCCTGTTCTTGGTAATGAGACTTATTTTGAAAACTATTCAAAGGTTGGTAATGAGTGTAATTCGGCGATGTAGACAGGAAGATATTCTGATAGGTGCAGACCTTAATCGAAAAATTAACTTGCAGGGTACTCATATCAATACTTTACCATATATGGGTGGAGCCTGTTCCACATTCTAATGTCAGGATATATCCTACGATCATAGCCTATTCGGACGCAGAAGATGTAGGCAAAAGTCTTCTTCGGCTTTGAGAAACAGGGGAACCACATAAGCGGACTATTCTGCCTCCTTTCGATAATTTTTTTGAGGATATTAACAAACCTACGACCGTCCCAGACTCCGATCAGATGAGACCAGTTTCGACATCGTCACCAAGCTCGAATGTTTGCTCCTGGCCTCATAATCCTGAAAAGAGAAGCTAACTACAAATTTCAGGGTGGTTTTCGATTCCTCAAGCAAAACTTCATGTGGTAAAAGTCTTAACGACATTGTGTATGGGCCCTACTTTACAGTTAGTCTTAATCCTACTTATATCAAGGCGGAGGTTATACAAGTACATTTTGAATTGTGATATAACACACCCCTCTTCTGAGAACAGTTTTTAGGGAATCGCCCGATCAACCTGTTCAATATTATGAGCTTCAGACAGTTACTGTGCACCATATTTGGATAAACGCATTTTATTGCAACTAACTGCTGATACAAAAAAATATTTTTTTTTTAGTTGCGCATATACTTAGATGGTGTATGTATGTGTATGATGTGCTAGCAGGTTACCACGAATTGTCCCTTGCTTAAAAGTCACGTGATGAATTAATTAAGACATTATCGTTAGGAATTAGATGGAATGCTCAAACCATTTTGTCCAATTTGAATGTAGACCTCCTTTTTCAAAAACCTAGTTATAGTAAACGAGAAGTGTTATCCTGTATGGGTAAACTTTTTAACCCAGTTGGATGATTAGGTCCTGTGATAATAGTAGCTTAAATGATAATGCAACATTTATGACAGGATAGAATAGATTGATAGGAGTCACTACCGTTTGCGACGGCAAGTGAATGGCAAAAGTTTGTCGGAACATAGGGGTATGTCAATTCTACTCAAATTCCTCTTTAGTTAGCCCTCGTTGGGACATGCAGACTGTCAGGTATAGCTTCACGTTTTTTCTTATGCTTCAGTAAAGACATATAGGTAATATTCACCTGTAATGTCTCTCCGACAGAGAATATTTTTACTGAGTTGCTTTCATGTAAAACCAAGGTGGCTCCCGTTAAGTTCGATTTAAGACGTTGGAACTGTGTCGAGCCGAAATGACTTCTATTCGGAAGACTGCACTCACACTGTGCCTCAAGCTCAGTGGTAGAAGTTACGGAAGCAGCTCCTATCCGGGAGATTGTACGCCTTCCCTTGAAATAATTAATAATTCCGGAACCGCGGTTCAGAATAAGTCGGCTCCGTCGACCGCTCCTGTAGGGAAAAACTCAGGTTCGAGCCTTAGCAATCAACGATGTGCGCTTTGCAATCAGGGCCAAAAAACTAACTAAAAAGCGTAACTGCCCTAAGTTTCATAGACTGTCTCATGCAGCGAAGGTTCGCGTCGTTGTGTCGAAGCGTTTATGCTCGAATTATGGTCCAACAACACTTCTTTAGAAATTGTTCAAGTCCGAGAAGATGCCAGATCACCATACTCTTTTGCATCCTACCAACAACTCCGTAACTTCTACCACTGAGCTTGAGGCACAGTGTGAGTGCAGTCTTCCGAATAGAAGTCATTTCGGCTCGACACAGTTCCAACGTCTTAAATCGAACTTAACGGGAGCCACCTTGGTTTTACATGAAAGCAACTCAGTAAAAATATTCTCTGTCGGAGAGACATTACAGGTGAATATTACCTATATGTCTTTACTGAAGCATAAGAAAAAACGTGAAGCTATACCTGACAGTCTGCATGTCCCAACGAGGGCTAACTAAAGAGGAATTTGAGTAGAATTGACATACCCCTATGTTCCGACAAACTTTTGCCATTCACTTGCCGTCGCAAACGGTAGTGACTCCTATCAATCTATTCTATCCTGTCATAAATGTTGCATTATCATTTAAGCTACTATTATCACAGGACCTAATCATCCAACTGGGTTAAAAAGTTTACCCATACAGGATAACACTTCTCGTTTACTATAACTAGGTTTTTGAAAAAGGAGGTCTACATTCAAATTGGACAAAATGGTTTGAGCATTCCATCTAATTCCTAACGATAATGTCTTAATTAATTCATCACGTGACTTTTAAGCAAGGGACAATTCGTGGTAACCTGCTAGCACATCATACACATACATACACCATCTAAGTATATGCGCAACTAAAAAAAAAATATTTTTTTGTATCAGCAGTTAGTTGCAATAAAATGCGTTTATCCAAATATGGTGCACAGTAACTGTCTGAAGCTCATAATATTGAACAGGTTGATCGGGCGATTCCCTAAAAACTGTTCTCAGAAGAGGGGTGTGTTATATCACAATTCAAAATGTACTTGTATAACCTCCGCCTTGATATAAGTAGGATTAAGACTAACTGTAAAGTAGGGCCCATACACAATGTCGTTAAGACTTTTACCACATGAAGTTTTGCTTGAGGAATCGAAAACCACCCTGAAATTTGTAGTTAGCTTCTCTTTTCAGGATTATGAGGCCAGGAGCAAACATTCGAGCTTGGTGACGATGTCGAAACTGGTCTCATCTGATCGGAGTCTGGGACGGTCGTAGGTTTGTTAATATCCTCAAAAAAATTATCGAAAGGAGGCAGAATAGTCCGCTTATGTGGTTCCCCTGTTTCTCAAAGCCGAAGAAGACTTTTGCCTACATCTTCTGCGTCCGAATAGGCTATGATCGTAGGATATATCCTGACATTAGAATGTGGAACAGGCTCCACCCATATATGGTAAAGTATTGATATGAGTACCCTGCAAGTTAATTTTTCGATTAAGGTCTGCACCTATCAGAATATCTTCCTGTCTACATCGCCGAATTACACTCATTACCAACCTTTGAATAGTTTTCAAAATAAGTCTCATTACCAAGAACAGGAATATTGCATAAAAACGTCAATTGATTGTGAACAAGTATGCGGACACTGTCATATGTTGATTTCAATGCTTTTCTTGCTAAATTAAAACTTAACCCTTCACCACTAGTTTTCCTATTAAATGGCATAATTTTTAAATGTCACTTAGCCAGTTGTTATTAAACAAGTTAAAAAGCAGCCGAACTATGAATGCTTCCACGCAAACACGTCACAATACCGAATTTAGGGAAGTACTAATATATGGGGCCTAAACGAAAACCTGGGCCTGCATAGACAATTTTCTGTCACAGACTGTAGATCCCATTACGAATTCTAAAAACGTAATTTAAACCAATTCCGGTGAACAATGACGATAAAATCATCAAAATAACAAATATTGGGAGGTACCGTTATATGGGGGCTATACGAAGATGTGACTTGCATAGACAATTTTCTGTCATAGGCTGCACTTCAAATACCAAATTTAAAACAATTCCGGTGAATAATATCGTTAAAATCATCAAAATACCGAATATCAGGAGGTATTTTTATATGGGGGCTATATGAAGACGTGGACCTGCACAGACAATTTTCTGTCTTAGGCTGTAGTATCCCTTTCAAACTTCAAATACCAAATTTGAAACGATACCGGTTAATAATGTCGCTAAAATCATCAAAATACCGAATATCGGGATGTACCGTTATATGGGGGCTATATGAAGACGTGGACCTGCACAGACAATTTTCTGTATTAGGCTGTAGTATCCCCTTCGAACTTCAAATACCACATTTGAAACAATTCCGGTGAATAATGTCGCTAAAATCATCAAAATATCGGGAGATACCGTTATATGGGGGCTATACGAAGACGTGGACCTACATGGCCCATTTACGAACTTAACCTGCCTACTGGAAAGATAAACATGTGTGCAAAATTTTAGCCTTCTATCTCTATTCGTTCGAAAGTTAGCGTGTTTACAACAGACAGACAGACGGACATCGCTAAATCGACTTAGAATTTTACGCTGGTCAAGAATATATATACTTTGTTGGGTCTGACATGAGTATTTCGAGGAGTTACAAACGGAATGACAAAGTTAATATACCCTCCATAGTATGGTGGAGGGTATAAAACTACCGCAGAAAATAAGTCTCGGAACGTTGGCTATGGTAGAAAATCACTATTGAAGACACCAATATTTATTAAAGTCAAACTATTAATATATGCGTAGAAAGCGGTTTGTTATTTGCCCTGTGACGATGTCATATCTTCAACATCAGCACCAGCCGTGGTCTGCGAATGATTGAGACATTTATCAAACATCTCTTTTCCCCTATTCCGTATTTCTTTAGTTTCAATGACTCGAATTTAAAGTGCATAAATATCAAGCTCTCCGTCTCGAAGAGCCATGAAGTTGGCATCAAGTTTAATAGAACTGTACGCTTTTAATAATAAGTGATATTTTATGTAGAAATAAATTGCAAAAAATCGAAATATATAAAAACTGTACTAAGCAACCACCATTTATCTTACTATATAGAAAAATACAAAAAAAAATCCCAAAACTATATCGAAGAATGAGGAATGATATATATATATATATATATATATATATATATATATATATATATATATATATATATATATATATATATATATATATATATATATACACTGGTGGCCAAAACTAAAACAACTGAAATTACAAGGAGAATGAATGCCCTGTAACTTTTTCAAAAATTAAGAAAATGAGAAAGTTTTTCTTGTTTTAAATTAGGTACTTTATTCACTTTTTAAAAACCTAAAACATAAAACCAAAATTCATTTTTATATAAAAAAATAATGTTTGGTAAAGTCAATTAACCCGATTTTGGCTTGGACAAAACAAAAGCAACTCTGTTGTACATTCATATAACCGCTGCACTTTCAGTTGTTTTTACTGTGATATTTATCGCTTTTTGCTTCCTTCGACAATTTCGCTTGTCATAAATCCTTTTTGAGAAGTTTTTTACAACAGTATGTGTTTTTCTTTTCGTTTTTTAAGTACTGCCCAAAAAATTTTTAAAAATGGCTAGAAGCAAATACAGTGCCTGAATAAAACAGCAAATTATCAGTGATAATCAAAACAACATATCACAGAAAATGATTTCCGAGAAATATTTCATAAATATTTATGTGATTTCATAATTATTTCTGTATACTAAGTCGGTTTTTTGAAACTGGATCAATAGTAACAGTCTATAACGGATGAAGGCCCTGAAAAACTTCAGCCCGTACTGATCCACAAATTGTGAGAGAAATAAAAAACAAATATTTAAGAGTTCAACTGGATTGGTGAGAGAGCAATCATTGGATATAAGCTCGAGATCAGTGCGTAGACGAGTAGTGACATCTGGTCTGCATGCCCGTAAGACATCAAAAAACCATTTATATCCGAAAAAATCAAAAAGGCTTCCGGAAATGATAATATTAAGTGGAATGAAGCTCAATGGAAAAAATATTGTTTCTGGGATGAGTCTACGTTTAATATTAAAAGCTTAGACGTGAAAAATTTTACGGTGAGAAGACCAAAAAAATGAAGGACTCAAGCCGCAGTGTTGCAAAGGTACAGTGAAGTATGAGGGAGGGTCAAAAATGGCGTGGCGCCAAACTTGGCCAAACTTGTATCAAAACTTGTCAAATATTGGTTGCGGGAGTCAAAAATTCATGTTTTGTTATGGCCGGCACAATCACCTGACCTAAACTCCTTAGAAAACCTTTGGAGTATCGTAGATAGGAAGATCAAGAGAGATTCGGAAATAAATAAGCACAACATTTTCTAAAGAATTCGGGGTGCCTGGGAAAGCACACCCAAGGATCAAATTAAGCGTGTTATAGATTCTATGCCTCGCAGGTGTGCAGCTGCTATCAAAAATAATGGTTCTGCTATTGAATACTATCCAAAATTTAATTATTTTAAAATAAAAAATCAAAAGTTGCTTTAGTTTTGACCAAGCAAAAATTGGGTCATTTTAGTTTTCCACATATTATTTTTCGTTCAAAATTATTTTTGTATTTTTATTTTTAGTTTCTTGAAAGTGAATTAAACCCCTCATTTAAAACTGGAAAAATAATTACGATTTGTTTATTTTTGTAAAAGTTACAGGACATTTATTGTCTTTGCGCTTTAAGTTGCTTTAGTTTTGGCCACCAGTGTATATATATATATATATATATGTATATATATATATATATATATATATATATATATATATGTAATGTAATTATATGTAATATTTGTAATATATATATATAATACACGTATAGTTTTTGGTGCATAAGATGGCAAGCTAAAATTTTGCACAGATCTGGCAGCAAATATTACATTTGAAAAGCACTGCAACCAAAAAGAATGTTATAGGGTTCGTTTGTACATAAAATACACAGGACCAGTTTTTGTGCTGTTTTGCACTTGTTTGATTTATACGATCATCTCACAATCACAGCAACATTAAACCCGGTTTGCGTTGACATACATACGCACACAGACATCAACAAAAAAAATTAATGTTTGTCCATTCGATTTTACTTTTACAGCCCACACTTACACTATTTCAACCGATTCGCTCTATTTTTTTAAAGTGAAACGACTCGGAAGCTCTCCCGCATAAAACTTAGTGAAGAGCCAGCCCCATATAAACTTCCACTCTTCGAGTAATCCCACTCCCGAGCACATTTCACTCCCGCATGAAAACGGTCAAAGCTGTGCTCTGGCATTCATTTTAATACCTTTCACCACAGAAATAGGATATTTTGTAAACTTTGTAACACCTTTAAATATATTTATTTAATTTAATTCGATATAAAATTTAATTCGATATAATGTTATTCGTCTGTTGAAATAAAGACACAACCTACATAATTTTGCGTAGCCATATTTTCCACGGAATTGTCTATCTACTTAATATATTTTAAAAATTTAAATTACATTATCCAACCGATCTCTTTGGTATTTGCAGTTTATATCGGAGCAAGGGAACATTGATGTACAGTGTATACCAACTGTAGAAGAAAACAAGTAAAAAACATTAAGTTCGGTCGGTCCGAACTAAGGGTAAAGAAAACATTACAACCCATTATGAACCACAAATACCAATTTTTAGACACTTTCATGGAAAAATGTGGCTAAAACGGGATACAAAAACGTGTATACAATGTTTCGCCAACGGAGCTAGAACCCATCATGACCAACAAATACTAATTTTTCGATAAATCCGTGAAAAATTTGACGAAAACCATCAAAATACCAAAAATCGGGAGGTATCGTTATATGAGGGCTATACCAAAGCGCAGATCCATACATACAAAATTTTGCCATACGAGCTAGAACGCACTAGGACACACAAATACCAATTTTTAGACAAATCCGCGAAAAAAGTGACAAAAATCATCAAAATACCCAATATCTGGAGGTACCGTTATATGGGAGCTATACCAAAACGTGGACCTATACATACAATATTTCGTCACCGAAGTTAGAACCCGTTATGACTTACAAATACAAAATTTCAGACAAATCCGTGAAAAAATGAGGCAAAAAGCATCAAAATACCGAATATCGGGAGGTACCGTTATATGGGGACTATACCAAAACGTGGACGGATATACCTTATTTTCAATACCAACCATCCTAGGCACAATACAAATTGTTGTGCTAAATGTTAACGCTCTACGTCAAAAATATAGCAAGTTGATATAATTTTATTTGTAAAATCTTTGGTATTGAAAATGGTCCAGGTTTTGGTATAGTACCCATATATCGGAACCGCCAGGTTTAAGCTGTTATACACATTTTAGTCATATGTTGGAATCGAATTTGATGCAGATTGCAGTTAATGATTTTAGTATGTAGGAAACATCGTTAAAATATTGTCCAAATTGTGGCATAGTCCCCATATAGCAGTACCTCCCGACATTCGGTATTGTTATAACCCCAGCCCCAATTGTTTTAAAATGTGTATTTCGTGTTTACTATAGATGCGATTTACTCCGCTAAAAATTATCAGCGATATTCGTTTTTTATAATATAAATTAATATTAATAATTGCGAACTCTCAATACTGAATATTGAAAGGTTCTCTCAATTCTGAATATTGAATATTATTAAGAGTTAGAAACGGAAGGTCAAAGTTAATAAACCCTTCATAGTACAGAGAAGGGTTTAAAAATAAAACACAGGATTTATTAATTTAAATTCACATAAAAGTGTTAGGTTTATCGAGATATTAAATATAGATTATAGTTTTTGACAGATATTCGGTTAACAGTGGGAAAATAAACGAGTAAAAAAATTTGATACTCGTTAGAATCTGCATTTTGATAGTTGAATGATGTTTAAAAAAGAGATATGCAGATTTTCACGAGTAGTGAATTTGATAATCTTTTAAAAGCAATGAATGTGTAAACAACAAAGGAAATGTAAATAATTATTATTCTAAATTAAACATTAGTCAGCCCTTGCCACATTTATATGTTATAACGCAACCACAAGAATAATAACTTATATTAACAAACGAAGAAAGACAGTGTAGTTGTGAAAAATTTGTTTTAATTCAATTTAATTTTTCCAAATTCAATAATATATGAACTCTAACTATAACAATTCGTTGGTAATGGAATCAGTTTAAAACGGCTGGATCGATTTAGATAATGTTTTCACAAATGTTCGTGATACACAAACTTAGGTTTTTATAAAAAAATGACCGCGCCCACGTTTGCGGCCATTATTTTGACTTACTTATATTTGCCAACAAATAATAAAGATATCTTGGAAAATGCAGTGATTCTTCCAATAGAAAACCAAGAGTTAACGTACAAACTATATCGTGAAATGCTGGGAAGCCTAATGTATTAAATGTTAAGCGTCCGACCAGACATATGTTATCAAATATCGTACATGGGTAGATTTCAAAACAGTTCAGTCGAGATACAGTGGTCTGCATTCCGTTCCAGTGGGCTGCATTCCACCATACATAGTATGGAGGGTATATTAATTTCGTCATTCCGTTTGTAACCCATCGAAATATCAATATATAATTTTAGATCCAACAAAGTATATATATTCTTGATCAGAGTAAAATTCTAAGACGATTTAGCCCTGTCCGTCCGTCTGTCTGTTGTAATCACGCTACAGTCAAAATGAATTAAATTAAATTTGAAGACATTCGGGCTCTTATATCATATTTTTTAAGAGTTATATTTATTCAAAATGTTGACCCTTTGTAAGAGAGGCACATGATGGAGTGGACCAATATTATCCATTTTGGAACGAATCCTAGAACTGGAGCAAATATTAGGACCTGCAAAATTAGAGAAAATTTAGATTATTGTTTCCCTTTCTGTAAACAAAATTTATTTTTTGAAAATTTCGACCTTATGTGGGGGAGGTATCAGAAGGAGTGGACCGATATTGCCCATCTCCGAACTCGATCTAAGTTAGATAAAAATATTACGGTGTACCCAGTTTGGACCAAATTGGATACTCCCTTCGACAGTTATCGTGCGCACCAGCCAGACAGACAGACGAACGGACGGACATCGCTAGATCGATTCCAAATGTCCTGAAACGGATTTGGTCCAAAGAGACCTAGGGTCTAAAACCATTATTTCAACTAGGCACGTTTTGACCGTATCAAATTGTATATACCCTCTGTAGCCATATGGCTCAGGGTATAAAAACATGTTTAAAATTTCAGAGACACATCTTAAATGTGTCCCCTATCGTAATATCAAATGTCGAACGAAGAGACACACGGACATAATTTACATATTTTATTTATTATTATACATATTAAGTTTGTCATTTTGTAACACCTCGAAATATACATTTTAGACCTCACAAAGTATATATATTCTTGATCAGTATACAATTCTATGTCGATTCAGCGATGCCCGTCCGTCTGTGGAAATCACTCTATCTTCTGAACGAAATGAAGTAGGTTGATAACATTTGGTCAAATGTGTATTATGTCTGCAGGACTTTTGGTAATGTAGGTCCACGTTTTGGTATAGCCCCCATATAACAGTAATTCCCTATATTCGGCATTTTAATGAATTTAGCGTCATTATTAACTGAAATTGTTTCAAATTTGGCATTTGTAGTTCGTAATGGATACTACAGCCTACAGAAAATTGTCTGTGCAGGTCCACGTTTTGGTATAGCTCCATATAATAATACAACTCCATATTCGGTACTTTGATGATTTTAGCCACATTATTCACCGATTTTTTTAAGTTTCGCATTTGAATATTGTGGCCTATGCAGAATTCCGTGGAACTAATTTTAAGAACAGGAATTTTCGAGTACGGGTATATCTGGTTTCGTTGGATTTGGTGGATGCCATAGCCGAACGAAACTTAGCTGAAGTATTCTCTAAAAATGATAAAAAGGCTAAGACAACAATCATCGTGACAAGGAAACAGCGAGGAGATGTGGTCTGCTTTGCAAAATACATTTGCTAAGAAGTCGGTTACGGGTCAGACATTGGTAAGGAAACAATTAGCGGTTCTGCGAATGAAGCCTGGTAATGATTTTCGAAAACATTTAATGATTTGTTGACATTGCAGCTTTTACGTAAATTAAAAACGTCCGAATGTGGATGAAAGAGATGCCGTTGCTCAACTTTTTGTCACGCTACCAGAAGCTTTTGCCTCGGTAGTGGCTGCGTTGGAAAATATGAATGAAGAAGACGTATCTACCGAAATAATTAAGCAAAGGCTACTGACAGATGATCTGAAGAAGCAAGATCGTTGTGAAATGGATACTTCCACGACATATGCGTTTAGTGGTGTGAAGAAGTCGAATAAGTGCCATAAATAAAAGAATTGCCGAAGAAGTGCCATAAATAAAAAAATTGCAGCGAAAAAGATTATACGGCGTTAGCTTTGAAGTCAATTTGTTTGATTTCAGCGGTCCCTGGTGATGTGCTAATTAAAGATAAGTCTAAATATTTAATATTCAAAATATATTCTTGGGCGACGGATCACATGTGTAAACATGATTGGTTTTTCAATAATCTCCAAAATTTGATTGAATAAATGTGGCGAAAGACGATGAAAATCTTTTAGCTTACAAGAAATGTGTAATCAAAGGATATTGGAATATGCGTTTGGGGGTAACTTGCTGTATGTGCCAAGCTAATAGAAAATGGAATATGCGTTGAATTTTCTAAAAATGTTGATCTTTCGAAAAGGGATGGAAAGGTCATTATGACATCTCCCAAGAATAGAAGTTTGTTCGACATAAAATGGTTGAAGGCTTGGAAAATGTTAAGCCTGTAGGCATATACAATACATTTGTTCAGGGTCAGCAATGTCGTTGCCCTGTTAAAGATAGTCGTCCAAAGTCCAGTCGCTTTCTCGAAAGATATATGTAGACCAATTGATCCGCGAACGTAGGATTGTCACAGGTATTTTGTAAATTTTTCAAACAAAGGAGAGGAATATTTCGAAAGAAAAGGAATTCAGGTTCAACACACAGTTTATTATACCCCACAGCAAAATGGGATTGCTGAAGGATTTAATCGCACTGTGGGTGAAAAAGTAAGGTCTATCCTTAAAGAAACTGGTTCTCCGAAAGAATTATGGGGTGCAGCGGCCATAGCAGTAACATATTTTAGTATGTAAATAGTTGTAAGATAGGGTAATATGCTATACTTAAGTAGATCTAGTCATAAAATAACAAAACACTCATTTGTTATCACTCTCTGTTTTTTGAGCGTAGGTAAAGATGAACGGTCATGTGTGTTTGGCTTACGTATAGCTAACTACCTCAAAGCAAGAGTGAAGACAACGAGGCATCAGTTTCACGCACGCACAAGTGTTAATAAGAAAGAAAATAATGAACAATAAGAACCACAAGTCAAGGTGCTTATTGAAATTCATTCGGTCGCCGTCCTACATTTTCAGAAGTGGGATTTCGCGCTTATAAATACGTTACCCAACAACTCTGTTTTTTCCTTTTCGCTAACAAATAAAGTCAGTGAACAAATGGCTGCAAATAAAGTGGAGGATCAACTGCTATGTGGAGGATCAACTGCTATGTGGAAGATCAACTGCTATGTGGAGGATCAACTGCTATGACACCACATTAGACAATGTTAGTGATGGAGAAAATAAAAGCACCGACAATGTCACGTTGCGGTCAAACAAAATTATTATGCTGTTGCTAGTGGATATCGAAGAAGAAAAAAGCACAGTTTTGGTGCTCTGTTTGCGAAGAAGCTAGTGGGTAGGCCATTAACATGGCTACACACATGCCGCAATACTCGATTCCAACGAAAGCAAGTTGGAGTTGCGTAAAAAATTTGAACGTCGACTTTGGAAGTCTGACGAAAAATTCAATGACCACTGCAATGATAAAGTCCCTTTGGAGAGCAAATTAAATTAGAGGAAAACGAATTGTTAGAATATGTTATCAGCTTCGACGACAAACAATGTTGGAGCGATACAAAAGTGTGACGGAGATGTGCAAAGCATTGGCAGCAATTCCGTTGCCTAAGTCGAGTGACGGTGGCCGCGCCACTTCAGCCATCAAGTTAGATATCCGCTGTTACAATTGTAAGAGCCTTGGCCATGATGTTATGCTTGTGGTGGCAGCGACCACACAGTGTCTGGCTGCGAACAAAATGAGAAAAAAGTTACGACAAAATTACAGAATCCTTATTTAATCTATTTTACCTATGCATTTAATTTCAGAAATAATTTAAGTTTTTGTTTAAAAAGCCTAATAGAATCGGGTAGCTCAATAAGCTTAATTAGAGGGGACGCATCGGAACAGAAATTTCCCCTGTTCAAAATACAATTTTTATGGTATAAACTTTACTTTATTAAAAACAATTGGATATTGCTTTTCGTTTTTGAAATTATCAAATAAATGTTTTCAACTTAATATGATTGTGGTAGATAAACATTCTATGAAGTACTCAGTATTGGGGGAAGGGATTTTTGGAATAGCAAATTAGTGTTGTTCGGTGTTGAAATTGATAAGTCAAACAAATTAAAGCCAGATAGCAAACTGATAGTTAGTACATCAAAACAAATTGCGAACTAATAGGAGTTAGAAAAAAAATTATACTTACAGAATCAAAAGAAATTATGAACAGGTAAGTACATAAAAGAAATATAGACAATTTGGAGCTAAGCAACAAAACTACAGCTGTCGATTCGATATACTGACAATAGATGTCTCTTCGAATTTTACATACTACAAATTAAAAGTGGGCGATACAGTGGACAATTTGAGACAATTTTATGTACCCTGTTGCCAGAGGTACGGCATGGCATGAAGTTAACATTAGAAAACGCAGAACCTTTCTGGAAAAGAGCACAATAAGGTGCAGTGAATCTGAATTTGCTTCTCCCATAGCATTAGTAAAAAAAAAACAGGAGAATTGCAAATGTGCGCAGACTTTAGGAAATCAAATAAAAATACAGTCAAACATAAATAACTAATTCCGTTGATCGATGATCTCTTAGAAAGTTCAGCAAATAAAAAAGTGTTCACTAAATTGGATGTAAAAAGTGGTTTCCATCACGTTTTTATGAGTGATGATTCCATTAAATTTACATCGGGAGACGTAATAATATATAACCCTAGGATTGCCAGGTAGGAATCTCTCTTTCTTGAGCGAAGGTAAAGATGAACGGTGTTGTATGTTTTCCTTACGTGTAGCTAACCACCTCATTAATTAATGAATAATAAGAACCACAAGTCAAGATGTTTATTGAAATTCATTCGTTCGCCGTCCTACAATATCTTATAAATAGAAGCCTCTGCATACCTCTTTCTGACAAAAAGACACCTGCCGAATTGTGGTACAAGTTTAAGCCTAACATTTCAAAAGTAAAAGTTTTTGGATGTAAGGCATTTGTATGGGTTGATAAACAGAAAATAAATAACTGGATTCAAAATCACAAGCAATGGTAATGTTGGGTTATACGTACATATTGTGAAATCCAAAGACCCGAAACATAGTTACTGCAAGAAATGTACGTTTTGTTGAAGAATGTTTTCTTAATTTGCAATAGGTTCAAGAAAAAACAAGTAAAAAAGCTGTAAGTTCGGCCGGGCCGAACTTTTAATACCCTCCACCGTTTGGTACAAATTTGGCAATTTCCAAAAAATAAAACCCGTTAAAAATTCTGTTAAAATCTTAAAAATACCGAATGCTTATACGACGACGTGGGCCTGCATAGGCAACTTTTGTCATAAATTATTACAATATTTAAATGCGAATATGGGGGGTACCGTTATATGGGGGCTATACGAAGACGTGGACCTGCACAGACAATTTTCTGGCATGGGCTGAAGTATCCATTACGAACTTCACATACGAAATTTGAAACAATCCCTGTAAATAATGTCGCTAAAATCATTAAAATACCAAATATCGGGGGGGTACCGTTATATGGGGGCTATATGAAGACGTGGACCTACATGGCTCATTCTTTGACTTTGGATGAAGTATCCATTACGAACTTCAAATACCAAATTTGAAACGATTCCGGTAAACAATGTCGCTAAAATCACCAAAATACCGAATATCGGGGGTACCGTTATATGGGGCTATATGAAGACGTGGACCTACATGGCTCATTTTTTGATTTAGGATGTAGTATCCATTACGAACTTCAAATACCAAATTTGAAACGATTTCGGTAAACAATGTCGCTAAAATCAACAAAAACCGAATATCGGGGGGTACCGTTATATGGGGGCTACAGGAAGACGTGGACCTGCACAGATAATTTTCTGTCTTAGGCTGTAGCATCCATTACAAACTTCAAATGCCAAATTTGAAATAATTCCGGTGAATAATGTCGCTAAAATCATCAAAATACCGAATATCGGGAGGTACCGTTATATGGGGGCTATATGATAATTTGGACCTACATGGCCCATTTACGAACTTAACCTGCCTACTGGGAAAAAAATACATGTGTGCAAAATTTTAGCCTTCTATCTCAATTTGTTCGAAAGATAGCGTGATTACAACAGACAGACAGACAGACAGACGGACAGACAGACAGACAGACACACAGACAGACAGACGGACATGGCTAAATCGTCTTAGAATTTTACGCTGATCAAGAATATATATACTTTGTTGGGTCTGACATGAATATTTCGAGGAGTTACAAACGGAATGACAAAATTAATATACCCTCCATAGTATGGTGGAGGGTATAAAAAAGATCGTCAATTGCTTATAAGATCCCGCAGCAAGTGGGGGAATGTGTGAAGAATCTCGTTTCTGCTGAAAATTTCAGTAATGATAAAAGTAGTTCAGATGATGAATTGGTTTCTAAAGAAAAATATAACGATATCGATTCTGACGATGAAAAAAACTACTATTAACAAAGATGATGCCAGGGCTACGCAATCGGAAGCACAAAACTCTGAAGCTGTTTAATTTAAGCCAAGGAGAAGCGAAAGATTGAGGGCGAAATTAATTTCCCATTGTATAGTGGAGCCTAAGCCCATTGTATAGTAGAGCCAAAGCCCGACAAGTAGCGAAAGGCTTCCTTCAGATAGCCGGAATTGACTGTGAAGAGACCTATTCACCTGTTTGCGGGAAATGATTTGAAAGCAATAGAGAAGGTAAAATCGGATCTACGTGCGTCATTTAAAATGTCCAATTGTGGACCCTTACAATATTACTTGGGAACTGAGATTGAATATGATAGAACTAAAAGCACAATTAAGCTGAATCAGAAAAATCACATTCTCAATGAAAGAGTTCAATTCTACAAAAACTCCAATGGAAAATGCAGTGATTCTTCCAATAGAAACCCAAGAGTTAACGTACAAACTATATCGTGAAATGCTGGGAAGCCTAATGTATGAAATGTTAAGCGTCCGACCAGACATATGTTATCAAATATCGTACATGGGTAGATTTCAAAACAGTTCAGTCGAGATGCAGTGGTCTGCATTAAAAAGAACTGTTCGCTACATTAAATGAACTAAAGAACTTGACATGGTTTACCAAGATAATATAAGTGATGGAGAGCTTATTGTTTTCGTAGATGCCGATTAGGCTTCAGATAACACAGACCGCAAATCTGTAAGCGGATTTATTTTTAAGGTTTTTGGTTTTCCTGTATAATGGAGCAGTAAAAAGCAGACTCATACCTCATTAAGCGGAGATTAATACATCGCCCTCAGTTATGCTGCATCGGAAGTTCTTTGGAATAGAGGAATTCTTATTGATATAACAAAGGATGTATCGGCACAGCGACAGCAAAAGATCAAAACGTATTGATGTGAAGTACTACTTTATACGAAATTACATAGCAAGAGGAATCATAAAGCTTTTTTTCAAATAATTCAGTAATTTAGATTTTGTTTCAATCACATAAGTTTGCATTTTTGGTTGAACACTTATTTTTGTAAAAAAATATTTTTTCCTTACTTCAAATTAGATCCCGCCATTTTTCTAGCTTGTTCTCTAATTAATAAAACTTTTATAAAAATATATAACCACCGCATTTTATCTCTCCATGAATATTATGAAAACAACTTATGACGGAAAACTGTCAATTTAGGTCCACGTCTTCATATAGCCCACATATATCGGCAACTCCTAATGTTTAAAGAAAATTATTTTCTTTTATTAATTTAAGTTATTTCGATCGTAAGAATTCGATTCATACTATTTTGAGCAACATTGTAATATTCATTACAAAGATGTGCTGTCAAATTATAACGAGTAACGATTTTTGCTTATGCGCCGCTTTGGGACCCCTTGGCTTTCTCGTTATTCTTGTTGTTGGATTACATCCACACAGCATCTAGGGCCATATTTTAAAAAAAAGGCAAATATTGTTTTTGGTTGAACACTTATTTTTGTAAAAAAATATTTTTTCCTTACTTCAAATTGGATCCCTTCGTGTACACGCCATATTTCTAGCTTGTTCTCTAATTGATAAAACTTTTATAAAAATATATAACCACCGCATTTTATCTCTCCATGAATATTATGAAAACAACTTATGACGGAAAACTGTCAATTTAGGTCCACGTCTTCATATAGACCACATATATCGGCAACTCCTAATGTTTAAAGAAAATTATTTTCTTTTATTAATTTAAGTTATTTCGATCGTAAGAATTCGATTCATTACAAAGATGTGCTGTCAAATTCTAACGAGTAACGATTTTTGCTTATGCGCCGCTTTGGGACCCCTTGGCTTTCTTGTTATTCTTGTTGTTGGATTACACCCACACAGCATCTAGCGCCATATTTTTTAAAAAAGACAAATATTGTTTACAACAATATTATTTAACAAACTGCCAATATTTCTATTGGAACATTTTTCTAACAAAATCGTTTTTTTTTTTATTTTTATCTATTTTTTGGTTTGGGGTTTTATTCCATTTGCTACGCAAACATTGGTGAATTGCGAGTCGGATACAAAACCAATTGATAAGGATTTCTCATCTTCTTTTTATTTAAAAAAGGTTTAACTTCGTCAACTCGCATCACCATTCAAGAAGCAATCCCCCATCTTAATACATTTTAAGTTCGGCCGGGCCGAACTTTGAATACCTTCCACCATTTGAAACGAATTAGAAAATAAAATCCATTAAAAATTCAGTTAAAATCTCTAAAATACCTAATATCGGAAGGGCCGACGTATGGGGGATATACGACATTGTGGACCTATTTAGACAAATCTATGTTTGGGGGTAAAGTACTCAGAAGGGACTCCTTGTGTGGAATTTCACAAAATTCCATTAAAAATGTGGCTAAAATCATCAAAATACCGAATATCGAGGGGTACCGTAATATTGAGGCTATACCAATATATCGTGGGCCTATATAGATAATTATCTTCCAGGGGATAAAGTACTCACAAGGAACTCCTTGTGTAGAATTTTAGACAATACCATTGGAAAATGTGGCTAAATGCATCAAAATACAGAATATCGGGGTTACAGATATATGGCGTAGATACGATATCATGGATCTATATAGACAGTTCTCTTTCAGGGGGTAAAGTACCTACAAGGAACTTCTTGTGTGGATTTTCAGACAATTCCGTTGAAAAATGTGGCTAAAATCATCAAAATACCGAATATCGGGAAGTACCGTTATATGGGGGATATAGGATATCGTGGACCTATATGGTCGATTCGTTTTCAGGGGGTAAAGTGTTCAAAAAGAACTCCTTGTGTAGAATTTCAGACAATTGTTGTTGTATGGGACTTTCATACTTTTCTTGAATTTTAAGCTATTTATACTGCTTGTATTTACAAAAAGTGAATTTTTCGATACAACGTATCAAATTTTTGCACACTTCGTCTTCGGTTTTGGAGAACTGCGTTTTATTGTTAAATTTATAAAGGAATTGGAGTTCATGTAGCTATTTTCTTACTCTGTTCTAACATTTTCTCAAAGTTTTTCTGTACTTTGTGGTTTTAATTTGTCGATTTCTTTATCAGATTTCTTTATCAGAGCCACCCATGCTCTTGTCAAATTCGATGCTAACTTCGCTTCCTTACGTGACGATGATCTTGATATTTATTCTTTAGAAATTCAAGGAAATTAAGCTCGCGAACTATGTAGTAAGGTTAGAGAAATGTTTGACAAATGCTTAAATTATTTACAAACTTATGACGATGCCTGTAGCGAAGATATTACATAGCAAGTATGATGTCGCCTACAAGGCTTTCGTCCAAGTGTTGTCGGCAATCAATAGGAAAGCAGATGAAATTAAAAATAGGTCCAATACTGCACCTACCACTCTTAAGGTGAACGGACCCTCACGAACATCACATGTCAGTTCCCTTCGATCTGAAGATGTAGTTTCAATATCAGAAGTTTCAAATCGATCGACGAACTTTCAGGATATTTCAAACATTTCATTCCAAGATAGTTCCAGTCATAGCTTAAATTTACCACCGTGAGACATCGATGTATTCAATGGCGATTTTCTTTCGTGGCCAACCTTCAGGGATTTCTTTTCAGCGGTCTACATAAACAATTCTCGTTTAAGCGAAATAGAATCTCTCGATCTCTATCTTCCAGTGCTTGAGCGCGAGTCAAGTTCAGGTTCAAAAAATTTGCTGGGTGGAATAAATAGTTGTGTCTTCGCTATGGCTTTGTATGATGTTGCGACCGATGGTTTGGATCCCATATTAGTATTTCTTTGCTTGCAAAGACTTCCCAAACAAACTGTTACCATATGGGAACAAAATGTAAAAGACAAGTATGTCCTGAGTTTAGAAATCGTTTATTAGCTGATCGCTTTTCTATTTTAAAACGTCACCATTGTTGCATCAACTGCCTCTCCCGAGGTCATGATGTCAAAAACTGTAGTACAACATATAGTTGTTCTAAGTGTAAGAAAAGACATCACACTCTACTGCATCGTAAAACTCCTCCTTAGGCCCCTCTTCCACAAGTAATCTTCCAGAAGCTGTCAATCAAAATCCAAACCTTCCACCCACTTCGTCTGGCCAATCATCAAGTTCAGTGACTCGTCACGTATTTCATACTTCGCAAAATAGAACAGTTCTTTTGGGCACAGCAATGTTGAATATAGTTCACCAGGGTACTACGTATCCAGCTCGTGCACTGGTTGATCCAGCCTCTGAGGCATCCTTTATAACTGAAAGGTTGCAAAAACGTATAAGTCTTTGTACATCATCCACCCATGCTACTACATCAGGGGTGAATCAAACAGTGTCCACAAAGTCCAACAAATTGTGTTCGTTCGTTCTCAGTTCATGTGGAGATAGGTCACTTTTTATTGAGATAACGGCGTTATTGGCTCCTACCATTTCAGGAAATTTTCCATCATTTGTTCTTAATAGTGATATTTCATCTCGTCTGTCTAATTTACATCTGGAAGATTCTCCGTTATTTAACTGCAGACCTGTTGATATATTGCTAGGTGCAGACGTATATCCCAAACTTCTGCTAGATGGTTTGCAATCTAATATTCTAGGCACACAGTGCTCGGCTGGATCATTACTGGTCCCCTTTCCCACAACAACATAAGGATTTTCTCTACCAATGTAGAATATTCTGAAGAAGATGCTCTTAATAAGACGCTTCTTAGATTTTGGGAATTACAGGAAATTTTAAAACGCTCAATCTTGTCTCCGGCTTACAAATATTGTGAAGTTAATTATAGAGGCACGACTAGAAGGGACTCCAATGGTAGATATATTGTCACTCTCCCTATCATTCACGTCAAACCTGTCCTTGGGCATTCTAGAAGAAATTGTTTACGACAATTTATTCGTAATGAGGCTTCTCTTTTAAAAAGGCCTAATATTAAACAACTTTATGATGATGTATTAAAAGAATATTTAGATTTAGGTCATATGAGAACAGTATCCATTCTTTCTGGAGATTCTACATTTTGCTACTCATCATCCAGTTATAAATTTAGAAAAGCAAACTTCAAAATTAAGGGTAATCTTTAATGCGTCAAATAAAACATCAAACGGGAATAGTCTCAATGACATTTTGTACGTCGGTCCGACACTTCAACAAGATCTTGTCTTTCTAATACTGGGGTGGAGGTTATTTAAATATGTCTTTAATTGTGACATTACCCAAATGTATGATCAAATTCTATTAAATCCACTTCATAAGCCTCTTCAAAGAATTCAATTTCGGGATTCTCCCGATGTGCGCATTCAAGACTTTGAGTTACAAACGATAACTTTTGGAGTTAATTGCGCTCCATACCTTGCCATTCGTTCGTTATTGCAGTTAGAAGATGACACTGAAGAGCAGTTTCCACTGCCACTCTAGGGACCAGTTGATTCGTGCATTAAAATCAGCTAAATTTGACTTGCGGAAATGGACTGCGAATGATCGTTCTATACTGGAATGTCTTCCAACTGAGCACTTAATAAGCACTAAGCTCCTTGATTTCGTCGAAACTAGTAGTTCTAAACCACTACTTCAATGTCAAGCCTCTTATTAAGAAATTGACTTATACCAAACGGGAAGTACTATCCACCTTTGCTAAATTGTTTGATCCTATTGGGTGGTTAGGTCCTGTTTAAATAACTGTTTTAATATAAAGCAGATCATATGGTTACCTCGAATAGATTGGGATGATTCTCTTCCATCCACTACACTACGTAATTGGCAAAAATTTGTTGAGACGTACCAGGACGTCAATTCGATTCTAGTCCCTCGTTGGATAAAGTATCCCCCTGATTGTTCAGCTGAGCTTCATATTTTCGCAGATGTCTCTGAAAAGGCATATGCCGGGATGTTGTATATTCGTATATTAGTTTCTAATGGTGAATTTTTTTACACATTTGCTTTCATGTAAGACGAAAGTCGCTCCTATTAATTCGATCTCGCTACCACGTTTAGAATTGTGTGGTGCGGTTTTGGCATCAGAACTCTTTAAGGCCATTACCGCTGAGATAGATTTAGATTTTCAAAAAATTTGCTTTTGCACTGATTCTACGATTGTCCTTTCATGGTTAAAGAAAATTCCATCGACTTGGTCCACTTTTGTTGCTAATAGGGTGTCTAAAATACAAAAAAATGTTGGTCAAAATATATGGTACATTTTCTAATAGGATCTCCAATTCTAGCTCATCCAGAACCGTTAATAAATGAATCTCCCTTAGTTATTGTATATAGGTATAGAAAAATTAAAGCTCTTATACATAAATTCTGTCTACGGTGGAAGGAAGAATATTTAGAGAGTCTCCATAAATGCTATAAATGGAAATTTCCGCAGCGCGCTATCAAAACGGACGATTTATTCGTGATTCGACATGAACAATTGCCATCAACTGCATGGAAATTAGGTCGCTTGTTAACGTTTTCCCAGGCACAGATACTCTGACGTGAAAACCAAAAATGACATTGTACGACTACCCGTGGTTAAGCTGGTCGTTTTGACCAAATAATATATTGTTTACTCTTTCGCTGTCGCTCCATCTCTATTTTTCACAGAATGGAAAATTGAAAAAATGGTAGCCACTTCACTCCCCGACTTTGAGGATGACGTCCCCATGTCAGACGAGGAAAGAGATGTCGAAGACATTGTGATGGTCCCATTAACTGATTTGACACCATTAGATGGCACTGATACCAAAATTGAAGATGCCGCTCCTCCGATGCAGGCAGCTCCTACTACTTCCTCTTCCATGGCAGGGAGGTCTTCCGAGCCAGCTCCACGGGAGATTGCACAGGCTGGTTCTGATGGACACTCGTCAGGTAACGACCCAGTGGCGACGCCGAAATCTACTGCGGGCTCTAAAGGTTCCTTGAGTCTCTGGTGTCAATTTGCCTGCACTCCGGCCACTCCCTTGGTTACTGCAAGAAGGATTCTGCATGCCGAAATTGCAAGGGCAGACACCACACACTCTTATGTCCATCTAACACCCTCTCTCCACAGAGCAATACACATCGTCCGTCTGCAAAAATTTAAGCGCCCGTCTGCCTTAAGTTGTCCGTCCGCATCACTGACTCCTGTGAATCCTACTCACAATTTAGTAATTCAACTGATTGTAAATCTGGGTCCAACTATAATTGCTCAGTTGGTCCTAAATTCACGGCGAATCCCTGTCCGAGCACCTCTGGACCCATGCCCTGGTAATAGCCGAATCTGTATATCGCTGGTCCAGTCGCTGCGTTTACAAACCATCCCCCTAGGTCCCAGTCAAGGGTTCCCATGGGCCCAACTAACCATCTTCGGTTGGATAGTATCTGGTCCATGTCCAATGTGATTTTCTTGGGTCACTCGCCAAAGAGCTTGCCCGCGCCATTGTGGACGAGGAATATTTTTTTGAATTAAGGTCTACTGCCTTTAGCTCGACGAGCACATTTATACATTTGAAATTAATTGAATAATAATACAATGAATTTTAAATATTGTTGTAGCTTTTTTTTAAATGTATGTACATTAGTTTATATTAAAACTCGGCAAGAAGTTGCAAGGCGGCCGGCAAATATTTAAAGTAAATTATCTTCTTTAATTAATTTAAGTTTTTTTCGATCGTTGGTATTCGATTCATACTATTTTGAGCAACTTTGTAATATTCATTACAAAGATGTGCTGTCAAATACTAACGAGTAACGATTTTTGCTAATGCGCCGCTTTGCGACCCCTTGCCTTTCTCGTTATTCTTGTTCTTGGATTGCCTCCACACAGCATCTAGCGCCATATGTTTAAAAAAGGTAATTATTGTTTACAACAATATTATTTAATAAATTGCCAATATTTCTATTGAAACATTTTTCCAAAAAATCGTTTTTTATTATTATTATTCAATTTGCTACACAAACACCATTGATTCGGTATTTTTGTGATATTAGCGACATTTTTAGAGGAATTGTTTCAAATTCCGTTTTTAAAGCTCGCCTATGACAAAAAAAAATAATTATTTTCCTCAATTTTCCTTTGAGCGGTATTTTTCGACGAAATTTTTTCAAGTTGCTTCAAAATGGTGGGGCGTTTTAAAATTTCGATCCGGCCGAACTTAGTTGCTTTTTATACCCTACACCACAAGGTGGTCAGGGTATTATGTCTTTGTGCATTTGTTTGTAACAGGCAAAAGGAAACGAGATAGACCCATAGTTCCTTTTGATGACCAGCATAGAATCACATTCTGAGCCGATTTATGCATGTCCGTCCGTCTATCCGCCCGTCCGTCTGTCCATGTATTTTTGTAAACAAAGTACAGTTCGCATTTATTGCCCTATCCAGATGAAATCTTGCACAAATCATTTGTTTGGCCCAAGGACGAACCCTATTGAAATAGGAGATAATCAAAATTTAGATATAGCTCCCATATATATCTTTGTCCGACTTGCCTTTTATTGTGCACCAAACCTGTAATATCAGTCCGAATAGTATGGAATGTTGCACGTACGATCAGATTGGACCTGAAAATAAGTATGCCAAATTTGATCGAAATCGGTTCAGATATAGCTATAGCTCCCATATATATTTTTCATCCGATTTGTTGTTTTTGTCCTCCGCAGCCGTAATATGCACTCTGTAACAACAATATTTGGGGAAATAAATATAAAAATAAATTTTATCGAGATCGGTTCAGATTTGGATATAGCTCCCATATATATAACTTCGTCCGATTTACCTTTTATTGTGCACCAAAGGTCCAATATTTGCCTAAATTGGATGAAATTTGCCACTTACGACCGAATTGAGTCTAGAAGCTAGTATGTCAAATTTGGTGAAGATCGGTTCAGATATAGCTATAGCTCCCATATATACTGTTTATCCGATTTGTCATATTTGTTACCCACAGCCGTAATATGCACTCCGTAACAACGATATTCAGGGAAATGTATCAAATACAGCTCAGAAATATATTTGCCAAATTTTATCGATATCGGTTCCGATTTGGATATATTTCCCATATATATTTGTTTCCGATTTCAAATTAATTGTGCACCAAAAAGATACAAAAGCTTCGGCATATTTAGTCCTTTGAACTTTAAATTATAATTATAGTCATAACGTGTATGATTGAATTCTCCCATAAAAATTGTTATGCGCAGCTCTACTAAATTAGCAAAACGGTGTAGGTTATCATATATTCGGCACGCCCGACTTTAAGATTTTCTTTACTGGTTTACTTTTATTATTAAGTAAGCGTTTTTATGTGACTATATTGGGTAGATTTGCTGTTTTCTCAATTTCAATAGATCCAAATGTAAAATCGTAGCGATTAGGATTTGAAACAATATCGAAGTTCATATCACCAGTTAATATGATATCATGTTTTTTGTTTATAATATTAATGCAACTATCATACATTCCAAAGTAAGATAGCCAACTAATATATATGCCTGATTTTGGTAACAACTTAATTCACAAGAATATTAAAAAATTAAAATGCTGTAAGTAAGAACTTTGAATACCTCCACAATTTAGAACAAATTCGGCAATTTTCAAAAAAAAAATAAATAAAATTCGTTAAAAATTTTGTTAAAATCTTAAAAATACAAAATGTAGCCGTCATATTAGGGCCTAAACGACGACGTGGATCTGCATAGGCCAATTTTCTCAAAAGCCGTTACCATATTCAAATAGGAAACTTGAACAAGTTAAAAAGCAGTAAGTTCGCCCGGGCCGGATACCCTCCACAATTTCGAACGAAGTTGGACATTTTCAAAAAATAAAATCCTTAAAAAAATTCTGTTAAAATTTTAAAAATAACGAATATAGCCGTTATATTGTGGTCTATGCGACGTGGACCTACATAGGCATTGTTTGTCATAAGCCCTTACCATATACAAATTCGACAGTTGAAATAAATGGTGAATAATATAGCTAAAACCATTAAAATATCGTATATAGGGAGCTGTGCAAAGACCTGGACCAGAATAGTCAATTTTCTGTCATAGTGCATCTATCATGAACTTCAAATACCAAATTTGAAACATTTCCGTTGAATATTGTCGCTTAAATCAACAAAATACCGAAAATAGGGAGGTTTTATTATATGGGGGCTATACCAAAACGTGGACCTACATGGCCCATTCTCAATACAAAAAGTCCTGCAAGCATAATATATATTTGAGTAAAATTTAATCAACCAACTTCATTTTATTTGTAGGCTGCAGTGATTTTCACAGACGGACGGATGGACAAACGTAACATACCCTCGATACCATAGTTGAGGTTATCAAAGGTTCCTGAGCGCGGGCCAAGATTGAAATCCGCATACTAAATTATGCATAATGTTGTTGATTGGAGAATTAAAAAAAAAACAAAAAAAATTAAGAACACTGAAATTTCTAATACCCTCCAACATACTATGGAGGGTATAGTAACTTTGTCATTCCGTTTGTAACTCCTCGAAATACTCATGTCAGACCCAACAAAGTATAAATATTCTTGATCAGCGTAAAATTCTAAGTCGATTTAGCCATGTCCGTCCGTCTGTCTGTCTGTTGTAATCACGCTATCTTTCGAATGAATTGAGATAGAAGGCTAAAATTTTGCACACGTGTTTATTTTTTCCAGTAGGCAGGTAAAGTTCGTTAATGGGCCATGTAGGTCCACGTTTTCATATAGCCCCCATATAACGGTACCTCCCGATATTCGGTATTTTGATGATTTTAGCGACATTATTCACCGGAATTGTTTCAACTTTGGTATTTGAAGTTCGAAATGGATACTACAGCCTATGACAGAAAATTATCTGAGCAGGTCCACGTCTTCGTAATGGGAACTACAGTCTGTGACAGAAAAATGTCTATGCAGGTCCAGGTCTTCGTATAGGCCCCATATATCAGTACCTCCCTATATTCGGTATTTTGACAAGTTTAGGTACAATACCCACCGAAATTGTTTGAGATATCGTATTTGACGTTAGTAATGAATGCTATAGCCTGTGACAGAAAATTATCTATGCTGGTTTAGGTCTTTCCACAGCTCCGATATAATGGTACCTCCCTAATACGATATTTTTATGATTTAGCTACATTATTCACCGTTTATTTCAAGTTTCGAATTTGAATATGGTAATGGCTAATGGCAAAAAATGCCTATGTAGGTCCATGTCGTATAGACCCCAATATAACGGCAATATTCGGTATTTTTAAAACTTAACAGAATTTTTTTAATTAAATTTTTTTAATTTCCAAATTCGTTCCAAATTCGTTACTGTTTTTTAACTTGTTTTTATATCTCCTTTTTCCTAATATTTTGGCTGTCGGAATATATGAAAATTGTCAATATGTATTGCAAAGTTCATTTTACTTCGGAGAACTGGAATTTCTGAACTCAAAACGTTGAGCATACATTCAAGTACTTGCCCAACTCTCAAATGATGTAATACCGCTCAATTTAGATACTTCGTAAGTTGGTGCTGAAGATTTAAAAAGTTTTTTTTTAAAGATTTTCTTGAAACACCATTTTGTGTTTGATTTAAGGTATTATTAGAGTAATAAAACTGAATTTCGATAACTAGCCATTTAAAAATTACAACATTCCTGTTATAGAAGACATAATCATCTAACAAAATCTATAATAAGTATTTTTAAGAAACACAGTCATGTCAATGCAAATTTTAAGAATATTTTCAAAAACATGTTTTGGTATTTGCATTAGCAATTTCAAAATCTTCAACATTCTAGATGAATGCTATACAATTTTTGTCCAATAAGTAAAAACGCGGAACTGAATATTGGGATCGCTTCGGTTGGTGAAAAGTATTAATAATGCCGTAAAATCGATCTTGTCGCTTACCTGCTATGTTGTTGTTATCTTGTGCTAGTTTCAAATCCAAAATTAAATAAAACTGTTAAAAATATGAATAAAATCGCCAAAATACCAAATATTGGTAGTGATAAAATAAATAATGAGCCATCCAGACAGAATCCATAACAAACTCTACTACCGAATTTTAAACAATTCCTCTGGAAATGTGGCTAAAATGATAAGAATACCGAATATAGGGAAGTACCGAAACATGGGATTATAGGAAATCGTGAATATATACAGACAATGTCCTGTCACAGGATCTGGAACCCGTTACAAACTCTAAGTTCCGAATTTTAAACAGCTCTATTAGAAAATGTTATCTAAATCATCAAAATACATAATATAGATAGGTACCGTTATTGGGAGCTGTACTAGGAAGTCGACCGACATGGCCCATTTACAAACTTAACCTACGTACAAAATACACTTGCGTTCAAAGTTTTAGCCTTCTATCTCGATTGGTTCGAGCAATTACAACAGACAGACGTGTCGCTAAATCAACGTAGGTTTGTACACTGATCAAGAATATACCTACTATGTAGGGTCTAACGTGTGTATTACATCCATAGAATGGTTGAGAGTATAATAAATACATTTTGAAATACCCTACCCTCCGAACGAAATGAAGTAGGTTTATAAAATGTTACACAGATGTGTGCTTGTCCTGCAGAATCTATGTTATTGAATATAGATCCGCGTTTTGGTATAGCCCCCATATAACTGTACCGACAGATTTGAGGTTTTCTGATTTAGTCGTAATTTTAAATTGGCAGCATATGTTCCCATTATGTAACAAACATCTTGCGTAAAATTGTCAACGTGAGCCTAATTTTTGATATAGTCCTCATTAAACTGTATATCCATATATTCGGTATTTTGATGATTAGTGTAACACTTTTAGCAAGAAAAATGTCAATTCTGCAATTTGAAGTTCCTAATGAGTACTGCATCCTATGACAGAAAATTGCTCAAATAGGTCTTCGTGCAGCCCCCACTTTGATCACTTTAGCATCATTACCGACAAAAATTGTTTCAAATTTCGTATTTGAAGCTCTTAATGGGTACTACCGTCTGTGACAGAAAATTAAACTATTATTAATAGGCCCCAATATAACGATATTTTTATATTTATATAAAAGGAGGGTATATTAACTTTGTCACTCCGTTTGTAACATCTCTAAATATACCTCGCATACCATATAAAGTATATATATTCATAGTCATCTTAAAATTCTAAGTGCACCTGCACAGACAAATTTCTGTCATAGGCTTTAGTATCCATTACGAACTTCAAATACCACATTTGAAACAATTCCGATGAATGATGTCGCTTAAATCACCAAAATATTTCCACGGATTTGTCTACCCAAAAGTGGTAAGGTGGCCGGGCCGAACTTAATGTTTTTTACAGACAAATACAGAGTTGTATCTTGGCGGAAAAGGATAAAGTCCAAGAATCCAATTTTGACTTATACCATCCACCATGACACCATACCATATGGATGGTATATTAACTTTGTCATTCCGTTTGTAACTCCTCGAAATACTCATGTCAGACCCAAAAAAGTATATATATTCTTGATCAGCGTAAAATTCTAAGTCGATTTAGCGATGTCTGTCTGTCAGCTTATCTCTTGTCTGTCTGTCTATTTTAATCACGCTATCTTTCGAACGAATTGAGATAGAAGGCTAAAATTTTGCACACATGTTTATTTTTCAGTAGGCAGGCTCGCAAATGGGCCATGTAGGCCCACGTTTTCATATAGGCCCCATATAACGGTACCTCCCAATATTCGGTATTTTGATGATTTTAGCGTCATTATTCGCCGTAGTAGTTTCAAATTACGTATTTAGAGTTCGTAATGCGAACTACAGCCTATGACAGAATATTGTCTATGCTTGTTCAGGTCTTCGCACAGCTCCGGTATAACGGCACCTCCCTATATACGATATTTTGATGATTTTGGCTATATTATTCACCGTGTATTTCAAGAATCGAATTTGAATATGGTAATGGCTTATGACAAGCAATGCCTATGTATGTTGGGGTCCACGTCGTATAGATAACGGCTATATTCCGTATTTTTGAAATTTTAACAGCATTGTTTAAGGATTTCATTTTTGAGGGTATTCATTCTTTCTGTGGCTTTTTGACTTGTTCAAATGTACATTTGTAGTGTATTTTTTTGAAATTCTGATATGATGTGTAATCTTCATGGTACTCCCCCGAAGCAACAATGCATAAAACCGTTACGAACTATATGAATAATGTCGTTTCAGAAGAGGATAAGCTGTGAAGGTGGCGAAACTGAACAGAAAATGTCGAAATAATTTAAAGAGGTCACACCAAAGGTAAAGGATATTATTATTTCAAAATCGCTAAAAAATCACGAATAAAGAGACTCATTTCTCATTGCAAAAATTCCAGAAAATTTTTTCAATGGAACCGAAATTGAAAGTTGTCAATAATACTATTGACAAACTTCGTAAGGACCTATAAACATTTGCTGTCGAAAATCAGCAAAGAAGTTGAGGATTTTTTTTCTTTTTTCAATTTTTTTTTCGTTTTTTTGCTAGTTTAATATAATGTAGGATTTTTTTTTCAATTTGTCTTATCATAATTATTTCTACCTTTTTCTGAACAAAAAATAATTATTTTCACTGTATAAAAAAAGTTATGTTAGTTACAACGCTTATAACTCAAGAACGCCTTGACGCATTTTGATATTTCATACAATTTTGGAATAGTATCTTGGAAAAAAGAAAAAATAAATAAATACAACATATCGCGTGAGAATAATCCAATAAAAATGTGAATAAAAAAATCTTTTTGGCTTGAAATTTTTTAAATTTGACTTACTATATTAAAGTGCAATTTTTTTATTATTTTGAATTCAGAATGAATAATATTTAAAATGAAATGAGTGCACAATACGATGTTAAATGGCGATCTTTTATGTCTAAAATTTACACCAAGCTTTTAAATGCAGGACCTACATCGTGCTTCAGATGGAGGATGCGAACGCATTAAAAAAAATTATCGACAAAGCGTTATCGGACTCATTTCAATATATAGACCTACTTCTTTCATATGACAATAATCCGTCCAATGAGTACTAAAAATGCAAATATCATTGGACTGCAATCAATGAAATACCGAATATAAAGTGTCCAAAACCAGTAGAGCGAATTGGAAAGAAAAGGATTTATATCCTTCCAGAAATTCTTCCTAAATTATAATATACCTTTAATGCCTTTTGCAGGTCATAACCCCCGGATAAGGGTACAGATCTGGAATTAAGACGGAATATATCGGTTCACACCTTCTGGTGGAAATTTTGAACATCCATTAAGCTCATAAAACGCGAAATAAACATCCGATTCCCGTTAGACCTGGCACATGTGAATACTTCTTTCAACACAGGATCTGTTATAAAGGCGGTAGAGATCGACCATTCCTTCTGGTACCTCCGCCACAAAGAGTCAAAGTTTTGAATAACCAAAACGTTTTTTAAATCCAAAATAAGCATCAGGTTCTCTTTATATTTCACACATTCAATCATTTCTACTAAAACAAAATCTGTTGTAAAGATAGGAAATATCGGTCCTCTCCTTCTGGTACCTCCCCGACAAAGGGTCAATATTTCGAATATCCATGGAGCTTATAAAACGCGAAATTAATTTCCGATTCCATTCCAAGACTTCTATCAACACAAGATACATTTTTTAAAGATGATAGAGATCGGACCATTTCTTCTTGTAGCTCCCCCACATAAGGTTCAAGATTTTGAGAAACCAAACGCTCAAAGTAAGCAAAATAAGCATTCAAATCTCTTCAAATTCCACACAGTTTTGCTAACACAAGATCTGTTGTGAAGATTATATATAGCTGCGAACCCCTTCTGGTACCTCACCAACAAAGGGTCACAATTTTCAATACTTATATCTGTCATAACTTACGAAACAAGTCTTGGGATGAATATGCATTTTATGATGAATATAACAATATAGACCAAACCTGACACGTCGACAAAATATTTAAATCGTATTTATTTAGGGCCGATAAAATGGACAATATTGGCCCATTCCTCAGAACCCACTCCATAGAGGGTCAAGAGTTTGAATAATCATTTCAGAAGTCAAAATATATTTAAATAATCGAACATTGGCTGAGGGTATACCGAACCGACTATATATAGAACCGACTGATACTTTTTAACTTGTCTTCTTTAGAAAAGTGTGGCATTAATACCGGAAATACCAGTTTGAAATATAAGTGAGGAAAAACTTTATTCAATACTAAAATAGCCTACAAACAATTTCCTTCAATGGGACTGCATCCTTCCCATTAAAGAAATTGTTTGTAGGCTATTTTAGTATTGAATAAAGCTTCTCCTCACTTATATTTCAAACTGGTATTTCCAGTATTGAGTTTAACAGTGAGTGAGGTTATTAAAGGAAGAACAACTTTGACAGCTTCATCAAAGAGGCAGGGATACTTTCCAGCAACCCAGAACCAGCTTTCGTTGATTTTTCACTATTTAAAGTATTTTCCATTTGCTTTTGTCGACACATTACTTTGTATTTGCTCCTGAAATTGGTTACCTATCCCATTCGACTTTTCGAGGCTTTCTTCTTTATTCCGAAACATATAAATATACATTGGGGCTAGAAAAAGAACGGACCTATAGAGGAATATTTCTACCAGAGAATGAAGTGCCTACTAAAAAACTGTAACTTCCCAATTTCAAACAATTCCATCGGAAAATATGACTAATATTATCAAAATATCGAATATCGGGAGGCGCCATTATAAGTATAGCAAAACATGGAACTATATAGAAACTTTTTGCCAGAAGTAGAAATGTTCATTGCTAAATTCAACAAGTTAAAAAGTAGTAAGTTCGGCTTGGCCGAACTTGGAATACCCTCCACCATTAGGAACGAATTTAGAAATTTTCAAAAAATAAAATCCTTAAAAAATTCTCTTAAAATTTTAAAAATACCGAATACATTTTTCCCTCATAGGATGTAGCATCCATTACGAACTTCAAATATGACATCTCAAACGATTTCGGTGGGTATTGTGCCTAAACTCAAAATACCGAATATAGGGAGGTACTGACATAGTTCGCATTACGAACTCTAAATACGTAATTTGAAACTACTACGGGTAGTAGTGGGAGGTACCGTTATATGGGGGCTATACGAAGACGTGGACATGCACAGATAATTTCCTGTTTTAGGCTGTAGTATCCATTTTGAACTTCAAATACCAAATTTGAAGCAATTCCGGATAATAATGCCGCTAAAATCATCAAAATTCCGAATATGGGGAGGTGCCGTTATATGGGGGCTATATGAAAACGTTGACCTACATGGCTAATTTAAGAACTTAACTTGCCTACTGGAAAAATAAACAGGTGTGCAAGATTTTAGCCTTCTATTTCAATTCGTTCGAAAGATAGCGTGATTACAACGGACAGACCTACAGACAGAGAGACAGACGGACATCGCTAAATCGATTTAGAATTTTACGCTGATCAAGAATATATATACTTTGTTGGGTCTGACATAAGTATTTCGAGGAGTTACAAACGGAATGACAAAGTTAATATACCCTCCATAGTATAGTGGAGGTATACAAATTAAATTGTAAACAATTCTTCCAGAAAATGTGACTTAAATCGTCGAACTAGCGAATAACGTGAGAAACCGTTATATAGATCTATACAGACAATCTTCTGCCACTGAACGTAAAATCAATAAAAAACTTTAAACGCCAAACATTAAGCAATTCCGTTCGAAAATTTGGCTTAATTCACAATACTGAATAATTGGAGGAAAATTGGCCCCCATAGACAAAATTCTGGGAGAGAAATCAATGTGAGCTCTAACTACAGAATTTTAAACAATACTCTTATAAAAGGTGATGCCACAAACGTTTTGCAACTTCCAGAAGATATGTAAGTGCCTTAATGCAAATTATTCTATACCCAAATCCATTTTTATACCCTACACCATACTATGGAGGGTATATTAATTTTGTCATTCCGTTTGTAACTCCTCGAAATACTCATGTCAGACCCAACAAAGTATATATATTCTTGATCAGCGTAAAATTCTAAAACGATTTAGAATTTTACGCCGTCTGTCTGTCTGTGTGTCTGTCTGTCTGTCCGTCTGTCTGTCCGTCTGTCTGTTGTAATCACGCTATCTTTCGAACAAATTGAAATAGAAGGCTAAAATTTTGCACACATGTATATTTTGCCAGTAGGCAGGTTAAGTTCGTAAATGGGCCATGTAGGTCCAAGGTATCATATAACCCCCATATAACGGTACCTCCCGATATTCGGTATTTTGATGATTTTTAGCGACATTATTCGCTGGAATTGTTTTAAATTTGGCATTTGAAGTTCGTAATGGATACTACAGCCTAAGACAGAAAATAATCTGTGCAGGTCCACGTCTTCGTGTAGCCCCCATATAACGGTACCCCTGACATTCGGTAGTTTGATGATTTTAGCAACATTATTTAGCGGAATCGTTCCAAATTTGGTATTTGAAGTTCGTAATAGATACTGCAGCATAAAACAGAAAATGGGTCATATAGGTCCACATCTTAATATAGCCCCCATACACCGACATTATTTACCGGGATTGTTTCAAATTTCGCATGTGAAGTTTGTAATGGATACGTCAGTCCATGCCAGTAAATTGTCTGTTCAGGCCCACGTCTTCGTATAGCCCCCATATAACGGTACCCCCCATATTCGGTATTTTGATGATTTTAGCTACATTTTAAACGGATTTTCTTCAAGTTTCGCATTTAAGTATTGTAATAACTTATGACAAATTTGCCTGTGGAGATCCAAGTCGTCGTATAAGCATTCGGTATGTTTAAGATTTTAACAGAATTTTTAACGGATTTTATTTTTTGGAAATTGCCAAATTTGTACAAAATGGTGGAGGGTAGTAGAGCATTGTTTCAAATTTCGCATGTGAAGTTTGTAATGGATACTTCAGTCCATGCCAGTAAATTGTCTGTTCAGGCCCACGTCTTCGTATAGCCCCCATATAACGGTACCCCCCATATTCGGTATTTTGATGATTTTAGCTACATTTTAAACGGATTTTCTTCAAGTTTCGCATTTAAATATTGTTATAACTTATGACAAATTTGCCTGTGGAGATCCAAGTCGTCGTATAAGCATTCGGTATGTTTAAGATTTTAACAGAATTTTTAACGGATTTTATTTTTTGGAAATTGCCAAATTTGTACAAAATGGTGGAGGGTAGTAAAAGTTCGGCCCGGCCGAACTTACAGCTTTTTTATTTGTTATTTGTGATCACGCTACATGTCACATTTTGCGTTGGGTCAAGGAGAAAGAACAGATTTTTCAGATTTGCCAGGTCATAATTATAGACCAATCGACGGAAATATGCATGGGCTAGAGTTTATAATAGGGAAGAAGTCTCAAGTTTTGATGGACATAGGTTAATATATGTGTTTTATTTTTGTGAATAAACGATTGATATTTTTTGACTGTCCAATTTGACATTTTGTTTTGTTTGGGTTGGAATTTTGTTGAATCAAAATCTGCTTATAAAAAACTCTTTTTTTTTAATTACGAAAACAAAAAATTCTATAAGTATGCCATTTCACTTGCAAATGGTAGAAAAATAAGTTTGCTGAATAGCCTATAAATTGTGCGAATACCGAATAACGTTTGGTACCGTTACATGGGGCAATAAACAAAGAAATAAGAAATTACAAAATGTACGAATCACAATATTATAAAATAAAAAAAGGAAAATATTTAAAAAAATATAAAAAAAACTTTAATAATTACTTATTGCTATACTTTTTTGCGATAAAGTTAGATTTCTTTAAGGTATAGATCACAAAACACAAAAATGTCTGTTCAACACAATTTTTATTAAACGGTTTTATTTAGCTCACCCCCTTTGTTTTATTAAATATTTATTCTTGGTTCAAATTTAGTAATTCAAATTTCAATGGTTCGAAAAGTAAAGAAGCGACTTGGTCGAAACCCACGTCTCAGTGGCCGAAAAATGGCTCGTGAGCGAAACATATCGCAATATTCCATTTGGCAAATATTGGAACATGAGCTCGGGGTAAAGCAATTGAAATTTAAAAAAACATTCGTTGTACAACATTTTGTAAACAAACAAAATGGTCGTGTTTACTTGCCAAATAGGTCAGCTGAAAATGTGCACCTTCGGTGAGCCACCAGAACTCATGGTGTTGGTGTGGGCCACTATAACAGCCGTGGCATCAGAATGCCGAATATTATCTCGAAAAGATTCGTTTGTTTATTTAATGACGAATTTAATGAATGAATCTGAAATTTTGTATACACTTTGGATTTTGGTGACAATACAATTATATTTATTCAATATCATTATAAATCCAAGATGGCGGCCGTTACAAAATGGCGGATATCTTAGGTTTTATCAATAACATCAAAATGGGTATCAAATGAAAGTTGTCAACAAGTAGAATACAATTTACTATGCAAATTTTAAATCTAAGATGGTCGTCGCTACCAAATGACTGATAAAAATTTTTTATCAATCCCACCAATATGGGTATCAAATAAAAGGGCTTGACAAGAATACAGTGCACTACACAACATCAATATTTAAGATGGACGCAGCCACTAAATAGCGTAGCGTAGTAATAAGATTTGAATTTTGAATGTTTCAAAAAGCGAAAGAAAATTATAATGAAAAACGAGGTGAGGGAAGTGAAGGTGATAGATATAGTCGATTATAGAAACGACGGGAACCATTAGTGTCAAAAACACTAAATACAGTTAAAAAAATAACACAGGTTAAAAAATAAAGACTAGAAAATACAAATAGGTAAAAAACTTTTTAAGTTAAACGGTTTTATGTTAAACATAGACTGCAATGTTTAAGGTAAATGTACTAAAAACCGAAACATAATAAAATAGATGCAGTCGGGGCAATTATAAACATATGCATAGACTAGACTAAAATAAAACTAGAATGTGGAAACAACTAGCAAGCTTCATTATAAGCGAGTTTTAGGGTTTTATAGTGGTGAGCGAGTAGTGCTTTTATCATATGTTTTGTCGAATAAAGACAAACTACCATAGATAAACTAGTTAAAACATCTCCTTGTGTGAGAAAACAGTAAGTAATTTCCTCACCGTCTGCGGCCAACTGCCTAACACGAATTAAACGATTCTTCTATCGCACATTAAGTGGATAATTTGTAGGCAATTGACGTGCCCCACGGTTTTATTTTAGTCCAGTCTATGCTATGTTTATAATTCCCACGACTGCATATATTTTATTTATTTTTTTTTTTTTTTTTTTTTGGTTTTTAGTACATTTACTTAAAACATTGCAATGTATGTTTAACATGAAACCGTTTAAATTAAAAAGTGTTTTACCTATTTTTATTTTTTAGAATTTTCTAAATCTTATTGCCACCATAGACTTTATGGGTTCCTCTTCACTGAACTTACGATCTTGACACTTGGGTCTTGTCACTTGGTGTTATAGGAGTTATTTTAAAATAACTCCTGGGGAGAATATCCCATGAGAAAAACAATGGGAACTGATCAGGATTGGTGGCTCAGAATGACAATGCTATGGAACAAAATGGATTTTGCAATACTTCAATTCCTGTACCAGCATAGTGGTATGCGTATTGAGAATTTTCGTATATTCTAACAAATATTAAAAAATACAAGAGATATAAAAAACCACCAAATATTGTTTTCTTTTAATGATTTAACATATAAGAAATTCTTAAAGACCACATAGTATAGTACTCTCATACACAGGTGAGATAAAAAAAAAAACGCAACCGCAACTGCTGTCATTTCTAAGCCACTTGTCCGACACCTGTTAAAATTATTCCAGTGACAGGTCATTATATTGTTTACAATCGTTCAAAAGCCTTTTTGTGAGAATTTTCCAGAAAAAAGTTATTCGTGATGGAATTCAGGCGTGATAGTGTGATTTCTTTATATTTAGCTGAAAATCCACAAGTGGCTATAGTTAGAGCACTCCAGCATTTTAATGTGAATAAATCTTTTGTGTGTCGTACCTTTGCTCGTTACCGTGATAGTGGTAGCGTAGCCCGACAGCAAGGAAGTGGACGGAAGAAACAGCAACATCATCCGAAATGGTTCGAAAAGTAAAGAAGCGACTTGATCGAAACCCGCGTCGCAGTGGCCGAAAAATGACTCGTGAGCTGAACATATCGCAATATTCCAATCCAAATATTGAACAAGTTAAAAAGCAGTAAGTTCGGCCGGGCCGAACTTTTAATACCCTCCACCATTTACAACGAATTTGGAAATTTTCAAAAAATAAAATCCTTAAAAAATTCTTTTAAAATTTTAAAAATACCGAATATAGCCGTTATGTTGGGGTCTATACGACGTGGACATACATATGCATTGTTTGTCATAAGCCATTACCATATTCAAATTCGAAACTGGACCCGCACCGACAATTTTCTGTCACAGACTGTAGTTCCCATAACGAACTTCAAATATCAAATTTTAAACAATTCCGGTTAATAATGTCGCTAAAATCATCAAAATACCGAACATAGCGAGGTGCCGTTATATGGGGGCAATACGAAGACGTGGACCTGCACAGACAATTTTCAGTCTTAGGGTGTAGAATCCATTTGGAACTTAAAATACCAAATTTGAAACAATTCCAGTGAATAATGTCGCTAAAATCATCAAAATACCGAATATAGGGAGGTACTGTTATATTGGGGCTATACGAGGACGTGGACCTGCAAAGACAATTTTCTGTCTTAGGGTGTAGTATCCATTTGGAACTTCAAATACCAGATTTGAAACAATTCCCGTGAATAATGTCGCTAAAATAATCGAAATACCGAATATCGGGAGGTACCGTTATATGGGGGCTATACGAAGACATAGACTTGCACAGACAATTTTCTATCTTAGGGTGTAGTATCCATTTGGAACTTCAAATACCAAATTTGAAACAATTCCGGTGAATAACGTCGCTAAAATCATCAAAATACCGAATATAGGGAGGTACCGTTATATTGGGGCTATACGAAGACGTGGACCTGCAAAGACAATTTTCTGTCTTAGGGTGTAGTATCCATTTGGAACTTCAAATACCAGATTTGAAACAATTCCCGTGAATAATGTCGCTAAAATCATCAAAATACCGAATATCGGGAGGTACCGTTATATGGGGGCTATACGAAGACATAGACTTGCACAGATAATTTTCTATCTTAGGGTGTAGTATCCATTTGGAACTTAAAATACCAAATTTGAATCAATTCCGGTGAATAACGTCGCTAAAATCATCAAAATACCGAAAATCCGGAGGTACCGTTATATGGGAGCTATATGAAAACGTGGACCTACATGGCCCATTTACGAACTTTACCTGCCTACTGGAAAAATAAACATGTGTGCAAAATTTTAGCCATCTATCTCACTTTATTCGAAAGATAGCGTGATTACAACAGACAGACAGACAGACGGACAGACAGACAGACAGACAGACGGACAGACAGACGGACATCGCTAAATTGACTTAGAATTTTACGCTGATCAAGAATATATATACTTTGTTGGGTCTGACATCAGTATTTCGAGGAGTTACAAACGGAATGACAAAGTTAATATACCCTCCATAGTATGGTGGAGGGTATAAAAATGAGCTCGGGGTAAAGCCATTAAAATTGCAAGAACTTACACAAAAGCTTTGCTTCGCTTGGCCGAAAGAGGTAAACTGCCGAATTTGGTTTTCTCCGATGGGAAAACATTTGTTGTACAGTAGTTTGTACACAATAAAGAAATCAATGTTGACACTAAAAATACAAAAATGTGGATCACCTCAAGCAAGTACTTCGCCGGGAATGTTCCAAAATACCGCAGAGCAACATTCGGGCAGCGTGTAACGGTTTCATTGACCGTTTGATGGTCATAATTCGTGCCAAAGGTGACCAATTCGAACAAATCTAAACTTATTCTAAAATTTGATGCTATTTCCGATATTTTTTTATTTCATTCAATAAAATTAAAAAAAAAAAATGTAAGCATTATGGCGTTTGACTTTGTTGCAGTTTTTTTTTCACCCTGTACAGGTTTATTTACAGCGCATCTTGCATATAATTAAAATCTTCGAATATATCTTAATATGTAAACTCTTTGTTTTTGTAAATGGAACACAAAATTGAAGCTGAAAATTGTTAGTGGCTTTAGGTGCACGAGGATATATTTATACCACAAAAAAAAAAAAAAAATGGCCACAATGCTAATCTCTGATGTACACGGTTGTTAGTCAATGTCTGTCTATAAAGATCTAAACGTTGTTTGCTTCCATTTACAAATGTTTAAAATACCAAAAAGTTGTTAATCTGAAAAATAGAAACATCTGTCAAATTTTGTCGAAATCGATTCAGATTTGCATATTGCTCCCAAATATGTATATATTTATCAGGTCTACTACATATAAATTATCACATAATGGTATAGGTTATCCTATAGTTGACTGAATTTTGGCCTTTTTTACTGGTTTTTCTTATTTTTTACATCTTAATTATTTTTCAGCATTCAATTTTATATGAAAATTCCATTTCCCAATGTACACTGCCAAGAGGACATCATCCGTGGACACATTATAATTGTTTACTACCGACAACGACATCTATAAATCCTAGTGAATTAAACCAACAAATCCTTCTGACAACAAACAATTTCGCACCTAGATTTTTATCTGAACCATTTACTTCATCAGCTATTAGTCCTGCTCCCTCATCTCTTATATCACCGTTGTTTCACTCATTGAAATATGAAAATGTTCCCGCTAAAGAATCTATGCGAGTAAGTGTTCCTGATGAAGTGAGTCATTCAAAATTGTTGACTTTACATGCAACGAATATCTCAGATGATACAATAGCAATTCAAACACCACTGTTAATTAAAGGTTCAAATTCCGCATGACAATAGGGTTTTCACAGGGTTGGTGACACAGCCCTGTGACAGCATGTCGGTTTAAGATGAAACATATTGATTAAAATAAATCTCCAAACCACCAAATTATGTGTGTAGATCAATCAACGGCGATATTTAAATGTTTTTATAAAACATTAAAAAAGAGACTCAGGATAAGCTTCCGTTTACAAATAATAATTGTACAAAATTAAGACACAATATAAAAAAACATTTGCTTCTTTTATTTTAAATCTGCACACAATAACGTGAAATTACTTCAATACGAGGTTATTGCATATAAATATTTATGTTATTAATATAAGTAAATTAATTTGACGACGTATGGAGGTTATATATTACATTAAATATGGAGACTATATTAAGTTTGTCATTTCAATTTTTACTCCAAGATATATAAACCTTAAAGACCAATAACTTGATAATGAGTATGATTCTATTAATAAATATTTTAAATATCAAACAAACTCGGAAAAGTTTGTTTATTTCTTCCTGGAATCCATACAACCTGGTAAGTATAAATATGCTATAATAAATAAGCAATTAAGGACTATATATATATATATATATATATATATATATATATATATATATATATATATACAATTAAATATACATTAAAAATAAATTAGGTATTCAGAAATACCTATGAAAACATGTGTTTTAAAAACCCTGATCCAATTTTCCATTTATAGAGCACATCTATTAACAATACATATATACTCTTTATAATAGCTATTCATGATGAAATGTCAAAGCATACTGAGCATCTTTCTCTTTGACACCATGTCTGAAATCCCACGTGATCTGTCAAATACTAATGCATGAAAATCCTAACCTCAAAAAAATCACTCTTTAGATACAGATTTGGAATGTGTGACAGAGTTTGGTACAAGAAAAAATGTACAAAATTATATTGAAATCGGTTCAGATTTGGATATAGAGTAACCAAATATATTAAAGACGGTTCAGAGTTGGATATAGCTCCCTTATATTTTTTTGGTTGATTTCAGATATTTGATGCACCAACCACGCTATGTACCTCCTATTTTAATGAAATTTGGAACGTGTGACGGAAATTTTCCGAAAATGTATTAAAATCAGTTCAAAGTTAGATATAGCTCACATATGTATATATGTTTTACGTTTTTGTGTATTTGATGCTCCAAACACGCTGTGTGTATCCAATTTCAATTAAATTGGGAGAGTGTAGCGGAACTAGGTAAAACAACTAAAAAAACTGTAAGTTCGGCCGGGCCGAACTTTGAATACCCTCCACCATTTGGAACTAATTTGGCAATTTTCAAAAAAAAAAAAAAATAAAATCCGTTAATACAATAAAAATTAATTCTGTTAAAAATCTTAAAAATACCGAATGTAGCCATTATATTAGGGTCCATACGGCGACGTGTACTCAATGCCTGCACAAGACAAATTGTATGAATAATGCTTTTTTCGACACACTGACTTTGTCTACTCAATCATGCACTATGTATTTGATAGGCAATGACAATTAACAACATCCCCCATTTTCATTCATGTGTGCCATTGTCTAAGGTTCGATCGTGGCATGGCTGACTCGAATATTTGCATGGTGTTTTCCATAAATGCAGGGTGTCAACGATACTTTCGACGGTGAGGGTGTGTTTTTGTGTGCGCTGTAATTTTGAAGTAACAAACACCGCGTAAATATAAAATTGAGTTCAATGTGCATAGACATCAACAAATGAATAGAAAAAATGAAATATATACTGAACAATCCCAATTTATTGGTGATTATCATAAAATGTTGGTCATAAAAAAGAGCTAAATATTGTTTGCCTATTTTCTATCTACATATAGTGTTCTTTTAAAATTAAAGTTTGTGGGCAGAGATTTGACTCTCATTCAATAACAGAATATGCACAGAATTTAACAATGGAAGTATATAGTGTTGTTACGTGAATTACAGTAGCACTCATTCTCATTTACACCTCAATACCGGAGGCAAACATTTATGAAATTATAATCAAAATAAGAAAAATTTTCAGGGGATTATTGTTTTTTAATAAGCATTAACATATTAGATTGTTTCGTCAATAACCACGAAATGTGAAAATTTTGTGTGGACCAATTAGAATTACCTTTAATATTTTAGTAATCGCCAAGAAATTCTTTCTCTTATTACAAAAAATTTATTTTTTCACATATCGGAAAAACATGATGTGTGTGTCTTCTCGTTGGCAATTGTTTCATAATTGTTGTTGTTTTTTTTTTTGACAGAACATTTTTGTATGACACACTATTCAACATTCCCTTTTATTGGTCATTACATGTTATGACGATGGGTTTGAGTGTGACCGACATGACGAGACATCGAGCATTTGGTTGGATGTCACGTACTGTTATGCGTTTGATCAAACAGGGCACAACATGACGAGCGTTTTCTCTCCATGGCATATATAGAGAAAATTGTCACATTTACAGTCCTTTAACGTGTACCTGCATTATCAAAATATCGAATAAAGGGAGGCACTATTGCATGGGGGCTATACGAAGGCGTGGACCTGCACAGACAATTTTCTGTCATAGGATGTAGTATCCGTTTCGAACTTCAAATACCAAATTTGAAACAATTACGGTGAATAATGTCGCTAAAATCATACAAATATCGAACATCGGGAGGTACCGTTATATGAGGGCTATACGAAGGCGTGGACCTGCACAGACAATTTTCTGTCTTAGGCTGTAGTATCCATTACGAACTTTAAATGCGAAATTTGAAACAATTCTGGTGAATAATGTCGCTAAAATCATCAAAATACCGAATATGGGGAGGTACGTTTATATGGGGGGGGGGGGTAAACCAAAACGTGGACCTACATGGCCCATTTTCTATACCAAGAGTTCTGCAGACATAATATACATTTGAGTAACATTTTATCAAACCACTTCATTTCGTTCGGAAGCTAGAGTGACTTCCACAGACGGAGAGACGGACTGACATCGCTAAATTGACATACAATTCTATGTTGATCAAAAAGATATATACTTTGTGGGGTCTAAAGTTCCGTTGTGGGTATGAAAGAGCTTAACCAGTAAATACAATGTACGATATACAGGTAAAATCCAAGATGGCGGCCTCTCAAATGAAAGGTATCAAATGAAAGGTATCAACAAGTAGAATACAATTTACTATGCAAAGTTGAAATTTAAGATGACCGCCGCTGCCAAATGGCTGATACCAATTTTTTATCAATCCCACCAATATGGGTATGAAATGAAAGGGCTTGACAAGAAGAATACAGTGCACTATATATCCTCAATATTTAAGATGTGCGCAGCCACTTAATATCTAATAATAATAAGATTTAAACTTAGAAATTGCATATGTAATTTAGGTATCGATTAATCCAGCCTGAATCCACCACCCAAGTCAAGATTTTGTATCATGGAAATTCCAATAGTTATACACTCCATGTAAATAAAAGAGATATTTCAACAATTTTATCGTTGGTCGTTGCTGGCTGGCGAGGAATCCTTTCCCTACTCGTAGTTTGTCTTTAATCGACAAAACATATGATACAAGTACTACCCGCTTGCTAGCTTGTTTCCACATTTCAGCCCTACTTATTACACGGCCACTGTTGTCGGTTGAACAACGGTCTAGTTATTACAACATTACAAAACAAACATTTTAGTCAACGATTGTAGACAATTGACGTGACCTACGGTTTTAATTTAGTCTAGTCTATACATTTGTTTACAAATCCCATGACTGTATCTATTTTATTATTTTTTTGTTTTTAGTACATTTATCCTAAACATTGCAATGTATGTTTAACATAAAACCGTTTAACTTAAAACATATTTTTACCTATTTTATTTTAGGTAATATGAATAGTATTCTGTATTTATAAAACATTAAAGTAAAGCTAAATTTCGCATTTCAGTCATTTCTTCAGTTTTAATTTCTCTTTTACAATTTCAATTTCTCTTTTAAGCGATATGTATTAAGAATATTTAATGTGGAAATCTATACATATAAAAATCAATTGTTGTTCGTTGGTAATGGAATCAGTTGAGAACGGCTGGATCGATTTGCATAATTTTTTGTACAAGCGTTCGTCATACCCCGAGTTAGGTTTTTAAAGAAAAAAAATATTGACCACGCCTACTTTTACGCCCACTATTTCGATTTACCTAAAATCCTAATATTGCCAAAATAATGAAGATATCTGTTCTATAGTTAGTATATGACGTACTCTTGACTCCCCTCCAACCCTAGATATCTATTTGAAACTGGCCATCTATATGTAAAAAATTTAAAAAAGGTGAGAATTGCTGGGTAGTTTCGACTCAAATTTTTTTTGGTTATTTGTAATTACAGTGGAAACGTTTTCATGAACGAAAATTTTGAGGAAAGGTTCAAAAAAAAAAAAAAAAATCGCGGAACTGAAAAACAAATCGCGGAACTGTTCTGTTTTGATAGGGAATTTTGTGAAGAATTGATCCAGAATGCTTTTCAGAATTGACAATTCTTATTGAAAAAAAAAAAACAAAAGTATAAAATCTAAAAAAAAAATTGCGTAAAAATGTGAAGTTTCAAAATTTTTATTTTGACTCTTGAAATGTACAATCGTAATGTTTGATATGGCATGATTTTTTTATACCCTCCATCTTGGAAAGGAGGGTATATTAACTTTGTCATTCCGTTTGTAACATCCATAAATATTCGTTTTAGACCCCATAAAGTATATATATTCATAATCAGCATAAAATTCTAAGTCGATTTAACGATGTCCGTCTGTCTGTCTGTCTGTCTGTCTGTCTGTCTGTCTGTCCGTCTGTCTGTCTGTTGAAATCACGATACAGCCCACATTATTTGACGTAGAGCTCCAAAATTTAGCAGAGCTATTTGCATTGTGTCTAGGATGGTTGGTATTGAAAATGAGATATATCGGTCCACGTTCTGGTATAGTCCCCATATAACGGTACCTCCCGATATTCGGTATTTTGATGATTTATGCCACATTTTTTCACGGATTTGTCTTAAAATTGGTATTTGTAGGTCATAGCGGGTCCCTGAGCGTGTGGCAAAACATTGCATGTATAGGTCCACGTTGTGGTATAGCCCCCATATAAAGGTACCTCCCGATATTTAGTATTTTAGTTTTTTTTTACCACATTTTTTCACCGATTTGTCTAAAAATTGGTATTTGTGGGTCATAATGGTTTCCAGCTCCGGTGGCGGAACATTGCATGTATGGGTCCATAATTTGGTATAGTCCCCATATAACGGTACCTCCCGATATTCGGTATTTTGATGATTTATGCCACATTTTTTCACGGATTTGTCTTAAAATTGGTATTTGTAGGTCATAGCGGGTCCCTGAGCGTGTGGCAAAACATTGCATGTATAGGTCCACGTTGTGGTATAGCCCCCATATAAAGGTACCTCCCGATATTTAGTATTTTAGTTTTTTTACCACATTTTTTCACGGATTTGTCTGAAAATCGGTATTTGTTGGTCATAATGGGTTCCAGCTACGGTGGCGAAACATTGTAATTATAGGTCCACGTTTTGGTATAGCCCCCATATAACGGTACCTCCCGATATTCGGTAATTTGATGATTTTTGCCACATTTTTTTCAGGGAGGGTCATAATTGGTTCCAGCTTCGGTGGCGAAACATTGCATGCATGGGTCCATGATTTGATATAGCCCCCATATAACGGTACCTCCCGATATTCGGTATTTTGATGGTTTTTGCCACATTTTTTCACTGATTTGTCTAAAAATTGGTATTTGTGGGTCATAATGGGTTCCAGCTCCGGTGGCAAAACATTGTAATTATAGGTCCACGTTTTGGTATAGCCCCCATATAACGGTACCTCCCCATAATCGGCATTTTATTGGTTTTTGCCACATTTCTTCTAATGTTTCTTTTACCCTAAGGTGGAGGGTATTAAAAGTTTGGCCCGGCCGAACTTAATGTTTTTTTACTTGTTTTTTATTTTGACTTACTATTTTCTAATGTACATTTGTTTTATACCCTCCACCTTGGAAAGGAGGGTATATTAACTTTGTCATTCCGTTTGTAACATCCTTAAATATTCGTCGTAGACCCCATAAAGTATATATATTCATAATCAGCATAAAATTCTAAGTAGATTTAACGATGTCCGTCTGTCTGTCCGTCTGTCTGTTGAAATCACGATACAGCCCACATTATTTGACGTAGAGCGCCAAAACTTAGCAGAGCAATTGGTATTGTGTCTAGGATGGTTGGTATTGAAAATGAGATATATCGGTCCACGTTATGGTATAGTCCCCATATAACGGTACCTCCCGATATTCGGTATTTTGATGATTTATGCCAATTTTTTTCACGGATTTGTCTGAAAATTGGTATTTGTAGGTCATAACGGGTCCCTGTACGTGTGGCAAAACATTGCATGTATAGGTCCACGTTTTGGTATAGCCCCCATATAAAGGTACTTCCCGATATTCGGTATTTTAATTATTTTTGCCACATTTTTTCACGGATTTGTCCAATAATTGGTATTTGTTGGTCATAATGGTTTCCAGCTCCGGTGGCGAAACATTGCATGTATGGGTCCATGATTTGGTATAGCCCCCATATACCGGTACCTCCCGATATTCGGTATTTTGATGGTTTTTGCCACATTTTTTCACTGATTTGTCTAAAAATTGGTATTTGTGAGTCATAATGGGTCCTAGTTCGTGTGGCGAAACATTGTAATTATAGGTCCACGTTTTGGTATAGTCCCCATATAACGGTACCTCCCAATATTCGGTATTTTGATGATTTTTGACACATTTTTTTACGAATTTCTCTGAAAATTTGGTAGTTGTAGATCATAATGGGTCCCAGTTTGTATGGCGAGTCATTGTAATTATAGGTCCACGGTTTGGTATAGCCCCCATATAACGGTATCTCCCGATATTCGGTAATTTGATGATTTTTGTCACATTTTTTTCACGTATTTGTCTGAAAATTGGTATTTGTAGATCATAATGGGTTCTAGCTCCGGTGGCTAAACATTGCATGTATGGATCCATGATTTAGTATAGCCCTCATATAACGGTACCTCCCGATATTCGGTATTTTGATGGTTTTTGCTACATTTCTTCTAATGTGTCCTTTACCCTAGGGTGGAGGGTATTAAAAGTTTGGCCCGGCCGAACTTAATGTTCTTTTACTTGTTTTTTCTTGAATTCAAACATGATTTGTAGTTTTTTAGGGTAGTACAAAGCGACAGCGGGCAAAACCGTTATTTATAGATTTCATGTATTTATTGGGTGAGTGGAATTACACGAATAATATGTTATGTTACTTAATACGTTCAAAACTCGAGAACGGCTTGACGGATTTTGACTATTCATACAATTTCAGAATGGTATCTTGAAAAAAAAAACAAAATCACCTAAAAATGTGCCAATAAAAATACGATTGAAAAAAAATCTTTTTGGCGGGATTTCTTTCAATTCGACGTACTAAATTGCAGCGCACGTTTTTATTGCGTTGAATTCTGAATGAATAATAACAAAAATGAAATTAGTGCGCATTACGATATTAAATGGCGATCTTTCATGCCTAAAATTGGCATCTACTTTACAACTCCAGGACCTACATCGAGCTTCAGCTGGAAGATGCGAACACATTTAAACAAACAAAAATGATCAACAAAGCGTTATGGGGCTCATTTCAAAACGTGGACCTACTTAATCCGTCCAATGATAACGCAAAATATGCCGAATATAAAAGGTGCAAATGGTAGAGCGAATTAAACATTTAGTAAGAAAAGGATTTATTCCTAAACATTCAAGATACCGTAAATCGCTTTTGCAGATCGCGATATGGGTCATTACAACCCGATTTACATACTAATTTCGGAAAATGTTGGTAATTTGAGAAGAAACTATCCTTGCAAAAACTTTTCACGTTTTGGTATTACAATCATACAATTTAAGTTATTTTCGGGGTCTTGGCCACTTTTTTAAATTTTTAGACCTTAGTATTTGGCATTTTTGTTTTTAAGGGGAAAGGAAACCTCTTCGTATACCATTTTCAATTGTCGGAGTAGGGTCTATCTTGGTTTTGACCACGTCCATCTATTGATTTGGTTAAAAAATTGTGTTTAGGATACTCTGGGGTAGAGAACGATCTTACAGATCCACCACATTTGTGTACCCCCAAGTCCACTTTCCTAAACAATGTGTGGTTAGAAAAGAAAATATGTGTTCCATTGAATTTGTAACCCTGGACCTCTATATTAAATAAACTCCGAAATGTCAAACTGGAAATTGTGGCAGAAACATTAAAAATTGCGAATATTAGAAAGTAACACGGGCAATACCAAAAATTGAGTTGAGTTTTCACATGGGGCTATTAAAGATGTTCTTTATCATATAGGTTTTTAGCACCCAAAATAAAGCCTATAGCTGAAAAATAAGATCAGGCTATTCAAAATATCTAACACCGACGGTAGGTGAACTTCGATTATCATTTTTGCCATGCATATTTATTCAGTACTTATTATAAAAATTGTTACTGATAGTCAGATCTGTTATTTATTGTGCTAATAATAATAATAATAAATAATAATAATAAATAAATAAATAAAGACCAAAAGTACGGGCCGGCAACGCCCGTAAAGAACAATTTGTTATGACAATAATTGTAACATTCAGAAATAATATTAGTAATTGTAGATATAAAAAATCAATAAAAATGCTTTGAAGTTTATAGTGGGTACTACAGCATATGGCAGAAAATTACTTGTGTAATTATCTTGGTATTATAGCTCCCATACTACGGTTTTCATTGAAATTTTTTAACTTTCTTCCAAATAGTGGAGGTATCAAAAGTTCGGCCCGCTCCAACTTAGCTGATTTTTACGTGTTTAATTTGGTATTTGACACTTTGTTAAACACTTTGGCTGGAAACCGGTACCATCGACGTTGTTGGACTTTTAAAACTTTTTTCAATCGATTTCACCAGAAAAAATGGAAGTAGACCCAATATTCAATACAGATCCTTATTGTGAAGGGTATTATAAGTTCGGCCCGTCCGAACTTAACTCGTGTTTACTTGTTGTTAACCATAGTATGGAGGGTATTCCGTTTGTTACACACCGAAATATGCATTTCATCATAAAATTCGATGTCTGTGGAAATCACTCTACCCTCCGAACGAAATGAAGTAGGTTTATAAAATTTTACAGAGATAAGTGCTTGTCCTGCAAAATCTATGGTATTGAATATAGATCCGCGTTTTGGTATAGCCCCCATATAACTGTACCGACAGATGTGAGGTTTTCTGGTCACAATTTTAAATTGGCAGCATATGTTCCCATTATGTAACAAACATCTTGCGTAAAATTGTCAATGTGGGCCTAATTTTTGATATAGTCCTCATTAAACTGTACCTCCATATATTCGGTATTTTGATGATTAGTGTAACACTTTTAGCAAGAAATGTTTCAAATCTGCAATTTGAAGTTCCTAATGAGTACTGCATCCTATGACAGAACATTGCTCAAATAAGTCTTCGTGTAGCCCCCATGTAACGGAACCTACCTATATTCGGCATTTTCATCACTTTAGCGTCATTATCGACTAAAGTTGTTTCAAATTTCGTATTTGAAGCTCCTAAGTCTGTGACAGAAAATTAAATTATTATTAATAGGCCCCAATTTAACGATATTTTTATACCCTCCACCTTAAAAAGGAGCGTATATTAACTTTGTCACTCCGTTTGTAGCATCTCTAAATATACCTCGTAAACCACATAGAGTATATATTCATAATCATCATGCAATTCTTAATCGATTTAACGATGCCCGCTTGTCTGTCTGTTGAAATCACGATACAGCGTACATTACTTGGAGTATAGCTTCAATACCCTCCACCATAGTATGGAGGGTATATTAAGTTTGCCATTCCGTTTGCAACACCTCGAAATACACATTTTAGACCCTACAAAGTATTTATATTCTTGATCAGCATAAAAATTTAGGCCGATTTAGCGATGTCCGTCCGTCCATCCGTCTGTGGAAATCACTATAGCCTCCGAGCGAATTGAAGAAGATTGATAACATTTTACTCAAATGTATGTTATGTCTGCAGGACTTTTGGTATTGAAAATGGACCATGTAGGTCCACGTTTTGGTATAGCCCCCATATAACGGTACCTCCCGATATTCAGTATTTTGATGATTTTAGCGAATTTATTCACCGGGATTGTTTAAAAATTGTTATTTGAAGTTCATAATGTATACTACAGCCTAAGGCAGAAAATTGTCCGTGCAGGTCCACGTCTTCGTAGAGCCCCCATATAATGGTACCTTCCGATATTCGGTATTTTAATGATATTAGGGGCATTTTTCACCAGAATTATTTCAAGTTTGTTTTTTGAAGTTCGTAATGGATACTACAGCTTAAGACAGAAAATTGTCTGTGCAGGTCCACGTCTTCTTATAACCCCCATATAACGGTACCTCCCGATATTCAGTAATTTGATGATTTTAGCGAATTTATTTGTTTAAAATTTAGTATTTGATGTTCGCTATGAATGCTACAGCCCATAACAGGAGATTGTCTGTGCAGGTCCACGTCTTCGTATGGCCCCCATATAACGGTACTTCCCGATATTCGGAATTTTGATGATTTTAGCGACATTATTCAATGGAATTGTTTCAAATTTGGTATTTGAAGTTCGTAATGGATACTACAGCCCAAGACAGAAAATTGTCTGGGCATGTCCACGTCTTCTTATAACCCCCATATAACGGTACCTCCCGATATTCAATATTTTGATGATTTTAGCGAATTTATTCACCGGAATTGTTTCAAATTTGTTATTTGAAGTTCATAATGGATACTACAGTCTGAGTAGAGCCCCATTTTAATGATTTTATGGAAATTTTTTTCACCAGAATTGTTTCAAATTTGGTATTTGATGTTCGCAATGGATACTACAGCCTATGACAGAAAATTGTTTGTGCTGGTTCACGTCTTCGTATAGCCCCCATATAACGGTACCTCCCGATATTCGGTTTTTGATTTTATCGACATGATAACCGATTTTTTCAAGTTTCGCATTTGAATATTGTAATGGCTTATGACAAATGTTACCTACGCAGGTTCATGTCGTATAGACCCTAAAATGATAGCTACATTCGGTATTTTTAAGATTTGAACAGAATTTTTAACGGATTTTATTGTTTTTGAGAATTGCCAAATTCGATCCAAATGGTGGAGGGTTTTCAAAGTTCCAAACTTACTGCTTTTTTACTTGTTTTTTTTTTTTAAATTTAGTATTAAAGACTCGCAATAGCTATCCTTATAGTATAAAGTTATCTGTATAGGCACCCGTTTTGTATGGACCCCTATATAAAAGTCTCACTCACTTTATGGTTTTTTAAAAAGTTTAACTGCATTATCCAAACGAATTTATAGGTAATATTAGTTTAAAGTGGAATACGCTTGAATTCAGATATTTTACCCAATGGTGGAGGGTATTAAAAGTTGTGCCCTTTTTACTTGGTACTGTAAGCCTAATACCATGCGTAGTGGGTCCGTGTTTTTAAACAAAACAAATATCCAAATCTGAACTAGGTTTAATTTAATTTGAAAAAAAATTATTTTGTAGGAGCTATATCCAAATCTGAAACTGAAGTTCATTATAATTTCACAAGTTTATTTTGTACCTAATTCCGTCGTTCGTTCATTGAAATTGGAGATACAGAGCGTGTTTGGTGCATCAAATATATGAGGTCGGCCGAAAATATATATGGGAGCTACATCAAAATCTCATTCGATTTCAGTATAATTTGAGAAATAAATTTTTAAACAAATTTCACCAAACATTTTAACTTTTACTGAAATTTTATATACACAGCATGTTAAATGCATCGAACACGTGAAATCGAATCAAAATATATATGGTAGTCAGATCCGATTTCATTACAATTTGAAAAAAAAAAATTTCAGACCAAATTCCATCACATATTCCAAATTTGAAATTTCATATAAACAGCATTTTTGATGCATAGAATACGTGAAATCGGACGAAAATAGATGTGGTAGCAATATCCAAATCTGATCTGATTTCATTATAATTTTTTTACAAATATATTTTTAGACCAAATTCCATCACACATTCTAAATTTTATTGAAATTTCATATACACAGCATGTTTGACGCATCGAACACGTAAAGTCGGAAGCATATATATATATATATATATATATATATATATATATATATATATATATATATATATATATATATATATATATATATATATATATGCTTCCGACTTTACGTGTTCGATATATATATATATATATATATATATATATATATATATATATATATATATATATATGTATATATATATATGTATATATATATATATATATATATATATATATATATATATATATTTATTCAGTACTTATTATAAAATTGTTACTTATAGTCAGATCTGTTATTTATTGTGCTTCAAAAAAAAATAATAATAATAATAATAATAATAATAAATAAATAAATAAAGACCAAAAGTACGGGCCGGCAACGCCCGTAAAGAATAATTTGTTATGACAATAATTGTAACATTCAGAAATAATATTAGTAAATGTAGATATAAAAAATCAATAAAAATGCTTGGAAGTTTATAGTGGGTACTACAGCATATGGCAGAAAATTACTTGTGTAATTATCTTGGTATAGCTCCCATACTACGGTTTTCATTGAAATTTTTTAACTTTCTTCCAAATAGTGGAGGTATCAAAAGTTCGGCCCGCTCCAATTGTGTGTTTAAGTGTTTAATTTGGTATTTGATAATTTGTTAAACACTTTGGCTGGAAACCGGTACCATCGACGTTGTTGGACTTTTAAAACTTTTTTCAATCGATTTCACCAGAAAAAATGGAAGTAGACCCAATATTCAATACAGATCCTTATTGTGAAGGGTATTATAAGTTCGGCCCGTCCGAACTTAACTCGTGTTTACTTGTTGTTAACCATAGTATGGAGGGTATTCCGTTTGTTACACACCGAAATATGCATTTCATCATAAAATTCGATGTCTGTGGAAATCACTCTACCCTCCGAACGAAATGAAGTAGGTTTATAAAATTTTACAGAGATAAGTGCTTGTCCTGCAAAATCTATGGTATTGAATATAGATCCGCGTTTTGGTATAGCCCCCATATAACTGTACCGACAGATGTGAGGTTTTCTGGTCACAATTTTAAATTGGCAGCATATGTTCCCATTATGTAACAAACATCTTGCGTAAAATTGTCAATGTGGGCCTAATTTTTGATATAGTCCTCATTAAACTGTACCTCCATATATTCGGTATTTTGATGATTAGTGTAACACTTTTAGCAAGAAATGTTTCAAATCTGCAATTTGAAGTTCCTAATGAGTACTGCATCCTATGACAGAACATTGCTCAAATAAGTCTTCGTGTAGCCCCCATGTAACGGAACCTACCTATATTCGGCATTTTCATCACTTTAGCGTCATTATCGACTAAAGTTGTTTCAAATTTCGTATTTGAAGCTCCTAAGTCTGTGACAGAAAATTAAATTATTATTAATAGGCCCCAATTTAACGATATTTTTATACCCTCCACCTTAAAAAGGAGCGTATATTAACTTTGTCACTCCGTTTGTAGCATCTCTAAATATACCTCGTAAACCACATAGAGTATATATATTCATAATCATCATGCAATTCTTAATCGATTTAACGATGCCCGCTTGTCTGTCTGTTGAAATCACGATACAGCGTACATTACTTGGAGTATAGCTTCAATACCCTCCACCATAGTATGGAGGGTATATTAAGTTTGCCATTCCGTTTGCAACACCTCGAAATACACATTTTAGACCCTACAAAGTATTTATATTCTTGATCAGCATAAAAATTTAGGCCGATTTAGCGATGTCCGTCCGTCCATCCGTCTGTGGAAATCACTATAGCCTCCGAGCGAATTGAAGAAGATTGATAACATTTTACTCAAATGTATGTTATGTCTGCAGGACTTTTGGTATTGAAAATGGACCATGTAGGTCCACGTTTTGGTATAGCCCCCATATAACGGTACCTCCCGATATTCAGTATTTTGATGATTTTAGCGAATTTATTCACCGGGATTGTTTAAAAATTGTTATTTGAAGTTCATAATGTATACTACAGCCTAAGGCAGAAAATTGTCCGTGCAGGTCCACGTCTTCGTAGAGCCCCCATATAATGGTACCTTCCGATATTCGGTATTTTAATGATATTAGGGGCATTTTTCACCAGAATTATTTCAAGTTTGTTTTTTGAAGTTCGTAATGGATACTACAGCCTAAGACAGAAAATTGTCTGTGCAGGTCCACGTCTTCTTATAACCCCCATATAACGGTACCTCCCGATATTCAGTAATTTGATGATTTTAGCGAATTTATTCGCCGGAATTGTTTAAAATTTAGTATTTGATATTCGCTATGAATGCTACAGCCCATAACAGGAGATTGTCTGTGCAGGTCCACGTCTTCGTATGGCCCCCATATAACGGTACTTTCCGATATTCAGTATTTTGATGATTTTAGCGAATTTATTCACCGGAATTGTTTCAAATTTGTTATTTGAAGTTCATAATGGATACTACAGTCTGAGTAGAGCCCCATTTTAATGATTTTATGGAAATTTTTTTCACCAGAATTGTTTCAAATTTGGTATTTGATGTTCGCAATGGATACTACAGCCTATGACAGAAAATTGTTTGTGCTGGTTCACGTCTTCGCATAGCTCCCATATTACGGTACCTCCCGATATTCAGTATTTTGATGATTTTAGCGAATTTATTTACCGGAATTGTTTCAAATTTGTTATTTGAAGTTCATAAGGGATACTACAGTCTGAGTAGAGCCCCATTTTAATGATTTTATGGATTTTTTTTTACCAGAATTGTTTAAAGTTTGGTATTTAAAGTTCGTAATGGATACTACAGCCCAAGACAGAAAATTGTCTGTGCAGGTCCACGTCTTCGTATAGCCCCCCATATAACGGTACCTCCCGATATTCGGTTTTTGATTTTATCGACATGATAACCGATTTTTTCAAGTTTCGCATTTGAATATTGTAATGGCTTATGACAAATGTTACCTACGCAGGTTCATGTCGTATAGACCCTAAAATGATAGCTACATTCGGTATTTTTAAGATTTGAACAGAATTTTTAACGGATTTTATTGTTTTTTGAGAATTGCCAAATTCGATCCAAATGGTGGAGGGTGTTCAAAGTTCCAAACTTACTGCTTTTTTACTTGTTTTTTTTTCTAAATTTAGTATTAAAGACTTGCAATAGCTATCCTTATAGTATAAAGTTATCTGTATAGGCACCCGTTTTGTATGGACCCCTATATAAAAGTCTCACTCACTTTATGGTTTTTTAAAAAGTTTAACTGCATTATCCAAACGAATTTACAGGTAATATTAGTTTAAAGTGGAATACGCTTGAATTCAGATATTTTACCCAATGGTGGAGGGTATTAAAAGTTGTGCCCTTTTTACTTGGTACTGTAAGCCTGATACCATGCGTAGTGGGTCCGTGTTTTTAAACAAAATAATATCCAAATCTGAACTAGGTTTAATTTAATTTGAAAAAAAAATTATTTTTTAGGAGCTATATCCAAATCTGAAACTGAAGTTCATTATAATTTCACAAGTTTATTTTGTACCTAATTCCGTCGTTCGTTCATTAAAATTGGAGATACAGAGCGTGTTTGGTGCATCAAATATATGAGGTCGGCCGATTTCAGTATAATTTGACAAATCAATTTTTAAACAAATTTCACCAAACATTTTAACTTTTACTGAAATTTTATATACACAGCATGTTAAATGCATCGAACACGTGAAATCGAATCAAAATATATATGGTAGTCAGATCCGATTTCATTACAATTAGACAAAAAAAAATTTCAGACCAAATTCCATCACATATTCCAAATTTGAAACTTCATATAAACAGCATTTTTGTTGCATAGAATACGTTAAATCGGACACGTGAAATCGAATCAAAATATATATGGTAGTCAGATCCGATTTCATTACAATTTGACAAAAAAAAAATTTCAGACCAAATTCCATCACATATTCCAAATTTGAAATTTCATATAAGCAGCATTTTTGATGCATAGAATACGTGAAATCGTATATATATATATATATATCGAAATCTAATGCGATTTCATTAAAATTTGACAAATAAACTTTAAGACCAAATTCCATTACACAATCCAAATGTTATTGAAATTTCATATATATATATATATATATATATATTATATATATATATATATATATATATATATATATATATATATATATATATTATATATATATATATATATATATATATATATATATATATATATATATATATATGTATATATATATATTGTAGTTTTATCCAAATCTGATTCAATTTCATTACACTTTGACAAATAAATTTTCAGACCAAATTCCATCACATATTCCAAATTTGATGTTTCATATACACAGCATTTTTGCATAGAATACATGAAATCGGAGATATGGTAGCTAGATATGGTAGCTATATCCGATCTCATTACAACTTTCCAAAACTTTCCAAACAATTTTTTACACCAAATTCCATCACACATTCCAAATTTTATTGAAATTTCATATAAACAGCATGTTTCATGCATCGGACTCTTAAAATCGAACGAAAATATACATGGTAACTATATCCAAACCTGATTCGATTTCATTACAATTTGACCAATATTTTTCAGACCAAATTCCATTGCATATTGCATATTCCAAATTTGAAATTTCATATAGGGTAAGTGTGCCTAAGTTCGGAATGTCCCAATAGTCTGCACTTTTTATTTTTAAGCCCAAATTAATTAAACTATTATAACTAAATATATTTTGTTTACTTCAAATATATTGTCAGCTATCTTTGTGTACAATTTCGCCAAGAAAACATGATTTATTCTAATAAAAATTAAATTTTTGTCTGTGAAGGTCCTCAACAATCCATATTCTTAAGAAAAGTTCAATTAAGACGTCGAATCAGTTTAACTAAACAAAAATATTGTATTTTAATGAATTAATTTATTATTATTATTAATTATTCTTACAAAAAATTGGTATGCCGACTGTTGGAACATGACATACCGACAATTAGCAAGTGGTGCTGACTACTGGCAAAAAAGCATTGCTTTAATAAAACTACAAATTTATGAAATTTAATAAAAAGTTATTACTACTTTATTTATTATTGCAAAAACTATACAAAATTTCGAATCTGAATAAATTAACTTTGTAATAATTGAAAAGTTCCACTCAGAATGGTGAGCGATTAAAAACGCGAAAATCCTAAAAGTGCCGACTACTGGTACACTTACCCTACACAGCATTTTTGATGCATAGAACACCTCAAATCGGACGAAAATAGATATGGAGCTGTATCCAAATCTGATCCGATTTCATTACAATTTGCCAATAAATTTAAAAAAAAAACTAATTTTTACACCAAATTCCATCACACATTTTAAGTTATATTGGAACTTATATACGCAGCATGTTTGACGCATCGAACACATGAAAATATATATGGGAGCTATATCAACATCTTATGCGATTTCATTATAATTTGACAAATAAATATTAAGATACACCA
>NW_026712328.1:8082191-8102191 GCF_030504385.1 Musca domestica | reverse complement strand
AAAAACCATTAAAATGCCGAGTATCGGGAGGTACCTTTATATGGGGGTTATACCACAACGTGGACCTATACATGCAATGTTTTGCCACACGCTCAGGGACCCGTTATGACCTACAAATACCAATTTCCAGACAAATCCGTGAAAAAATGTGGCATAAATCATCAAAATACCGAATATCGGAAGGTACCGTTATATGGGGACTATACCAGAACGTGGACCGATATATCTCATTTTCAATACCAACCATCCTAGACACAATGCAAATAGCTCTGCTCCGCTCTACGTCAAATAATGTGGGCTGTATCGTGATTTCAACAGACAGACGGACAGACAGACAGACAGACAGACGAACAGACAGACGGACAGACGGACAGACAGACAGACAGACAGACGGACATCGTTAAATCGACTTAGAATTTTATGCTGATTATGAATATATATACTTGATGGGGTCTAAGACGAATATTTAAGGATGTTACAAACGGAATGACAAAGTTAATATACCCTCCTTTCCATGGTTTAGGGTATAAAAATGGCTTCTTCAAGTCTCATTGCGTTTAGATCGCCTCTGCCAACTTCAATATAGGTATATTTCCATTTTTATACCCTCCACCATACTATGGAGGGTATATTAACTTTGTCATTCCGTTTGTAACTCCTCGAAATACTCATGTCAGGCCCAACAAAGTATATATATTCTTGATCTGCGTAAAATTCTAAGTCGATTTAACGATGTCCGTCTGTCTGTCTGTCCGTCTGTCTGTGCGTCTGTCTGTCTGTCTGTCCGTCTGTCTGTTGAAATCACGATACAGCCCACATTATTTGACGTAGAGCGTCAAAATTTAGCAGAGCTATTTGCACTGTGTCTAGGATGGTATTGAAAATGAGATATATCGATCCACGTTCTGGTGTAGTCCCCATATAACGGTACCTCCCGATATTCGGTATTTTGATGATTTATGCCACATTTGTTCACGGATTTGTCTGGAAATTGGTATTTGTAGGTCATAACGGGTCCCTGAGCGTGTGGCAAAACATTGCATGTATAGGTCCACGTTGTGGTATAGCCCCCATATAAAGGTACCTCCCGATATTCGGTATTTTAGTTTTTTTTTTGCCACTTTTTTTTCACGGATTTGTCTAAAAATTGGTATTTGTGGGTCATAATGGGTTCCAGTTCCGGTGGCGAAACATTGCATGTAAGGGTCCATGTTTTGGTATAGCCCCCATATAACGGTACCTCAAGATATTCGGTAATTTGATGATTTTTGCAACCTCTTTTCACGGATTTGTCTGAAAATTGGTATTTGTTGGTCATAATGGGTTCTAGCTCCGATGGCGAAACATTGCATGTAAGGGTCCATGTTTTGGTATAGCCTCCATATAACAGTACCTCCCGATATTCGGTATTTTTATGGTTTTTGCCACATTATTTCATTGATTTGTGAGTCATAACGGGTCCTAGTTCGTGTAGCGAAACATTGTAATAATAGGTCCACGTTTTGGTATAGCCCCCATATAACGGTACCTCCCAATATTCGGTAATTTGATGATTTTGCCACATTTTTTGCCACATTGGTATTTGTTGGCCATAATGGGTTCCAGCTTCGGTGGCGAAACATTGCATGCATGGGTCCATGATTTGATATAGCCCCCATATAACGGTACATTCCGATATTCGGTATTTTGATTGTTTTTGCAACATTTTTTCACTGATTTGTCTAAAAATTGGTATTTGTGGGTCCTAATGGGTCCTAGTTTGTGTAGCGAAACATTGTAATTATAGGTCCAGTTTTGGTGTAGCCCCCATATAACGGTACCTCCCGATATTCGGTAATTTGATGATTTTTGCCACATTTTTTGCCACATTGGTATTTGTTGGTCATAATGGGTTCCGGCTTCGGTGGCGAAACATTGCATGCATGGGTCCATGATTTGATATAGCCCCCATATAACGGTACATCCCGATATTCGGCATCTTAATGGTTTTTGTCACATTTCTTCTAATGTTTCTTTTACCCTAAGGTGGAGGGTATAAGTTTGGCCCGGCCGAACTTAATGTTGTTTTACTTGTTAATAGATGAATTTACAAAAAAGACACAAGTGGAACAGTTCTTTATCGACAACCTCGAATGAAACCGGCACTGGCCGGGGCGAACTTTGAATACCCTCCACAATTTGGAACGAAATTGGCAGTTCTCAAAAACAAAAAAAATCCGTTAAAAAATCTGTTAAAATCTTAAAAATACCGAATGTAGCTATTATATTAGGGTCTATACAAATACATGAACCTGCGTAGGTAATATTTGTCATAAGCCATTACAATATTGAAATGCGAAACTTAAAAAGAATCGGTTATAACGTCGATAAAATCAGAATACCGAATGTCGGGAGGTACCATTATATGGGGGCTATACGAAGACGTGGACCTGTACAGACAATTTTCTGTCGCAGGCTGTAGTATCCAGCTTTAAATATCAAATTTGAAATAATTCTGGTGAAAAATGTCCCTAAAATCATTAAAATACCGAATATCGGGAGGTACCGTTATATGGGGGCTTTACGAAGAGGTGAACCTGCACAGGCAATTTTCTGGCTAAGACTGTAGTATCCATTACCAACTTTAAATACCAAATTTGAAACAATTCCGGCGAATAAATTGGCTAAAATCATCAAAATACCGAATACGGGAGGTACCGTTATATGGGGGCTCTACGAAGACGTGGACCTGCACAGATAATTTTCTGACATAGGCTGTAGTATCCATTACGAAGTTCAAATACCAAATTTGAAACTATTCCGGATAATAAGTTCGCTAAGATCATTAAACTACCGAATATCGGGAGGTACCGTCATATGCTGGCTATACCAAAACGTGGACCCACATGGCCCATTTTCATTGCCAAAAGTCCTGCAGACATAACATACATTAGAGCAAAATTTTATCAATCTACTTCAATTCGTTCGGAAGGTAGAGTGATTTCCACAGACGAACAGACGGATAGACGGGCGGACATTGATAAATCGACATAGAATTTTATGCTGATCAAGAATATATATACTTTGTGAGGTCTAAAATGTGTATTTCGAGGTGTTACAAACGGAATGACAAACTTTATATACCCTCCATACTATGGTGGAGGGTATAAAAAGGGTAAAAATAAACGTAAATCTGAGAAAAAAAAACTACCAGGGTTAGATGCGAGACCCTAAGGATTCATAGCAGCAATTCAATATATGCAAATATAGTACGAACAAGTAAAAAAGCTGTAAGTTCGGCCGGGCCGAACTTTTAATATCCTCCACCATTTGGTACAAATTTCGCAATTTCTTAAAAATACCGAATGCCTGTACGACGACGTAGACCTGTATAGCCAACTTTTGTCATAAGTTATTACAATATTTAAATGCGAATATAGGGGGTACCGTTATATGGGGGCTATACGAAGACGTGGACCTGCACAGACAATTATCTGTCATGGGCTGAAGTATCCATTACGAACTTTACATGCGAAATTTGAAACAATCCCTCTTAGTAATGACGCTAAAATCATCAAAATACCGAATATCGGGGGGTACGGTATATGGGGGCTATACGAAGACGTGGACCTGCATAGCCCATTTTCTGTATTATGCTGTAGTATCTATTACGAACTTCGAATACCAATTTGGAACTATTCCGTTAAATAATGTCGCTAAAATCATCAAAATACCGAATATAGGGAGGTACCGTTATATGGGGGCTATGTGATAACTTGGACCTACATGGCCCATTTACGAACTTAACCTGCCTACTGGAAAAATACACATGTGTGCAAAATTTTAGCCTTCTATCTCAATTTGTTCGAAAGATAGCGTGATTACAACAGACAGACAGACGGACATGGCTAAATCGTCGTAGAATTTTACGCTGATGATGATGATGAGTATTTCGAGGAGTTACAAACGAAATGACAAAATTAATATACCCTCCATAGTATGGTGGAGGGTATAAAAATGAAATCGACTATAAAACTAGAAGAAATCTGTACTGGAATAAGGACAATAAGTAAAAACAACAAGTAAAAAAGCTGTAAGTTCGGCCGGGCCGAACTTTTAATACCCTCCACCATTTGGTACAAATTTGGCAATTTCCAAAAAAAAATAAAATAAATAAATAAATAAAATTAAGAAAATCCTTTAAAAATTCTGTTAAAATCTTAAAAATACCGAATGTCTATACGACGACGTATACCTGCATAGGCAACTTTTGTCATAAGTTATTACAACATTTAAATGCGAAACTTGAAGAAAAATTTGTTTATAATGTCGCTAAAATCATCAAAATACCGGATATAGGGGGTACCTTTATATGGGGGCTATACGAAGACGTGGACCTGCACAGACAATTTTCTGGCATTGGCTGAAGTATCCATTACGAATTTCACATGCGAAATTTAAAACAATCCCGGTAAATAATGTCGCTAAAATCATCAAAATACAGAATATCGGGGGGTACGGTATATGGGGGCTATACGAAGACGTGGACCTACATGACCCATTTACGAACTTAACCTGCCTACTGGCAAAATATACATGTGTGCAAAATTTTAGCCTTGTATCTCAATTTGTTCGAAAGATAGCGTGATTACAACAGACAGACAGACAGACGGACAGACAGACAGACACACAGACAGACAGACGGGCATGGCTAAATCGTCTTAGAATTTTACGCTGATCAAGAATATATATTCTTTGTTGGGTCTGACGTGAGTATTTCGAGGAGTTACAAACGGAATGACAAAATTAATATACCCTCCATAGTATGGTGGAGGGTATAAAAATGGAAATATATCCATATTGAAGTTGGCAGAGGCGATCTAAACGCAATGAGACTTGAAGAAGCCATTTTTTGGAGATGAATTTACAAGAATGACACAAGTGGAACAGTACTTTATCGACAACCTCGAATGAAACCCCCACTGAGAACATTAAAGTTCGAAACATTGGATATTTCTGAGGGCGAACAAAACAAAAATTTGTTGAAATCCCCAGCAATCTATATCTATAAAAGAGGAAAATGTTTGTATGTTTGTTTGTTTGTTTGTAATTTATGGACTCGAAAACCGCTGAATAGATTTTCCTCAAAATTTCCATATATACTGCAAAATCGCCTGAAAGTAACATAGGCTATATACATTTTTGAATTTCCACTTGGAACTGGAGATATAGCATCAGAATCGAAGGTACCTCCCTAAAAAAATTAGATTTTATATGCACATATCTATTGATTGGTTGAAGATACAGTCTCCAAATTTGGAATATGTAACGGAATTTGGAACAAAAATAGGTTTGCCAAATTATATTGTAATCGGTTCAGATTTGGATATAGCTCCCATATATATTTCCCACCGATTTCGTTCATTTGATGCCTCAAACACAATATGAATGTTCGATTCCAATGAAATTTGGAATGTGTGACGGGATTTGATCCAAAAATAAATTTGTCAAATTAAATTGGAATCGGTTCAGATTTGGATATAGCTCCCACATATATTTTCGGCCGATTTCAAGCATTTGATGCACCAAACACGCTATGTATCCCCAATTTCAATGAAATTTGAAACGTGTGATAGATTTTATCTAAAGAATTGATTTCCCAAATTATATTGAAATCGGTTCAGATTTGGATATAGCTCCCATATACATTTTCGGCCGATTTCATGTATTTGGTGGACCAAACACGAAATGTATTTCCAATTGTAATGAAATTTAAAATAAGTAACGGAATTGGGAGCCAAAATGAATTTGTCAAATTAAATTGAAATCGGTTCAGATTTGGATAATGCTCCCATATATATTTTCGATCGATTTCATATATTTGATGCACCATACACGATAAGTATGTTCGATTCCAAAGAAATTTGGAATATGTAACGGGATTTTGATTAGAAAATAAATTAGTCAAATTATATTAAAATCGGTTCAGATTTGGATATAGCTCTCATATATATTTTCGACCGATTTCATGTATTGTATTCACAAAACACGATACGTATTTCCGATTCCAATGAAATTCGGCATGAGTGGCTAAATTTGGTACAAAAATAAATTTGACAAATTATATTCAAATACGCTCAGATTTGATTATAGCTCCCATATATATACTCAGCCGATTTCACATATTTAATGCACCCAAAGCGAGAGAGACGAAATCTGGCACCAGGAAAAAATTGCCAAATTATATATATATATATATATATATATATATATATATATATATATATATATATATATATATATATATTCACGGCCGATTTCACATATTAGACGCACCAATTTCAATGAAATATGAAAAGTGTGGCGGAATTTGGTGTAAAAGTATTTTTTTTAAAATTATATTTAAATCAGATCAGATCATGATTTTAATAAAAACTTTTGACCCACAACGCCTTAGGCTAACAATAAAAAACAACAACACAACACAACAATAGAAATGCCACTCAACTTCAAAAGATTGCAGTTCACTGCACGCTTGGTATTTGCTATGAAATAAATAAATCCGAAGGACAAACCCTTCGTGTATGTACGTCATGTTACTGCTTTTCTAATGGTTTTATTTATTTACGCATTAAAGTAGTGCAATAATTTTTTTTTTAATTTTTAAATTTGTTTTTTTTAACCAACATATATTCGTAAATAAAATTTTGAATGCATATAAAATCAAAAGGGGTAGCGAAGCGCACCGGGTTCAGCTAGTATATCTATAAAAGTTTTAAAAAAAAAATAAAATAATATTGGGACTAAATTGTAGTGGAATAAAAAGAAAAACTTTCGCCAAACGCTGCTGCAGATGCCTACAACAGGGCCATGTTGTTCGAACCTGAAGAGGAAAGGATATGAATGAAATGTGACATAGATGGACGCGAATCGAGCAAATGCTCGAACAAATGTATGCAATTTGCATAGAAGTCGGTCAAAAGAGCATAAACCACTACATCGGCAAAAGTACCTTATGTAGCATTGCGCATTAAGATTCTCCAATACACCTTGTGAGAATTCCTGCAATATCCAAGGTATAATAATCAAGTAATAATTGCATTCGACTTTAACCGTAAATAAAAAGAATGGCTTTCCAAAAAGATCGATAAATAATGAATTGCAGTCAGTAAGATGATTGTTTCACTGATGATTGTTTCTATGTGTGCCCAATAAAGAAAATTCCTCAATGTTTCTGCGAAGAAAAACCACATCAGATATTTATATTATCTTTTCATTGATAGAAATTGCAATAAGCAAAAAAGCAATAAGTTCGGCCGGGCCGAACTTTGAATACCCTCTACCATTTGGAACGAAATTGGAAATTTAAAAAAAAAATAACATTTGCCAAAAATTCTGTTAAGATGTTTAAAATACCGAATATAGCCACTATATTGGGGTCTATACGAAGACGTGAACCTGCATGGGCAACTTTTGTCATAAACCATTACAATATTGAAATACGAAACTTGAAAAAAATCAGTTAATAATGTAGTTAAAACCATCAAAATACCGAACATCATCAAAATACCGAATATAGGGAGCTACCGTTATATGGGGACCGTTTGAAGGCCTGAACCTGCATAGACAATTTTCTCTCATAGACTGTAGTTCCCATTACGAACTCTAAATACGAAATTTGAAACAACTCAAGGTACCCAATTTGAGACAACTCCGGTGAGTAACGTTCCAAATATCGCCAAATATCTAATAACGGTGGTACCGTTGTAATTGGACGATGTCTTGAACATATATAGATATTTATCTTCCAGGGAGTGAAGTGCTTGAAAAGAACTTCTAGTATTTATTTTTAGACAATTCCACTTAAAAATGTTGCTAAAATCATCAAAATACCGAATATCGGGAGGTACCGTTATATTGTGGATAAATGATTTCGTGAACCTATACAGAAAATATTCTTCCAGGGGATAAAGTACTCAAAAGGAACTTCTCGTGTTTATTTTCAGACAATTTCATTGAACCTTAAGAAGAACCCCACAATGTGGTTAAATCATCAAAGTACCGAATATTGGGGGTACCGTTGTATGGGGGCTATACGATATCGCGGACCGATATAAACTGTTCACTTCCAGAGGGTAAAGTTAGAAAGAACTTCTTGTGTGAATTTTCAGACAAGTCCGTTGGAAAATGTGTCCAAAATCATCAAAATACCGAATTTCGGGGAGTACCGTTGTATGGGGCTATAAAATACCGTGGACCAATATAAGCAATTATCTTCCAGAGAGTAAAGTACTCAAAATGAATTCCTTTTGTGGATTTTCGGACAAAATGTGGCTAAAATCATGAAAATACCGAACCTCGGGGGTACCGTTGTATGGGAGCTATCGTGGACCTATATAGATAATTTTCTTTCAAGGGATAAAGTATTCACAAAGAACTCCTTGGGTGGATGTACTACTTTTGACATGTTTTATTTTGCTTTTTTTTCATTTTTTCCATTTTGACTTACTTTTTTCTATTGTCCATTTGTAGTGTTTTTTTAAAAGGTTTTTATATTTTATTTTTGAATTCGAATATTAATACCAATTTATTTAATTCACTTCATTTCTTGAGAACTGAAATTGATGGCGGGTTACATGGAAGTGTAGTACCGAGTTATGTGGTGGAGTAACGGAATAGATGATATAGAAATAACTTAACGCGGTCACACCAAAGTTAAAAGATAATTACTTTTTCAAAATCGCTAAAAAATCACGAAAAAGAGATCTCATTGCAAATACTCTCAAATCGGGGAAAAAATCGAAAAAAAAAAATTCAATGGAATCTAATTTTAAAATAATAATACATTCTATTGACAAACTTAGTATTGAAGCCAACGGCTTAAATGTGGGTACAGGTATTTTAAAACACTTTTAATCGACCAGTAAGTGAACTCTTATATCAGTCATATTTGTGAATAGTTATGCTTTGACAAATTTGCATAATAGACAAAAACTACGGGCCGGAAGCGCGGACCGGGCCAGCTAGTATTGCAAAATATTGTCTATATAGGAACGCGTTTTCTTATAGCTGCCATATAACTGTACCTCCCGATGTCCGATATTTTGAAGATTAATGCAACAGTTTTAAACAGAATTGTTTAACATCAGGTACTGTTGCAGATCATTTACTATATAGATTAACATTATGCTATAGTCTCATATGATTCAGTACTTCCATATGTTTTGTACTCCGACGATTTTAGCCACATTTCCAGGGGAATCTTTCAAATTCGGCGTTTTATTGAGTTAAGCCACAGTTTAGGCAGATCATTTTATACCCTCCACCATATTATGGACAAAGTTTAAACAATGGAACATCCCAATATTCGCTATTGTTATGATTTTAGAGATATTATAGAACGGATTTTTTTTAAATTTCGTATTTGAAGATCTAATGGGCACAACAGCCTATGACAAATAATTGCGTATGTAGGGCCACGTCTTCATATAGCCCCCATATTCGGTATTTTGACCGGATTTTTTTTTTCAAATTTTGTTTTTGAAGTTTGAAATGGATATTACCACTAATGACAAAAAAAAAAACTATTTATGCAAACTTCGTACAGCCCCATATATCGGTTCATTTAAAAGGTATTTTTGGACGATTTTTTTATATCCTCAAGTTTCTTCAAAATCGTGGAGAGTATTATACGTAGTTATTTACATAGTTTTTACTTCACGGTGTTTTAAAATTTGTAACCAACCGATTTAACTTGCAAAAATGGAATTGGATCCCGTACTCGACCTTGATCCTTTTATTTTTAATGGTTTTCTTTACCTCATGGTGGAGGGTATTAAAAGTTCGTTCCAGCCGAATGCCTTTCTACTTGTTACTTTTTGTTCAGTACTTCACCAATACTATAATAATTTTGAATTTTGTGTAATTTTTGCATATTTATGACAGCTCCAATGAAAGGTATATTAAATTTGTCATTCCGTTTGTAATACCTTTAAATATTCGTTGTATACCCCACAAATTATATATATGATCATTGACACAATAGGATGGCTGTATTGATCAAATCGAGCAATATCGGTCCACTTTTTGAACGTGGTCTGTATAGATCAACATTTTACTATAGCAACAATATAGCGGTACCTTCGGATATTCGGTAAAATGTGCTGTTTGCTTTTCGTAGTGGGTTCTAGAACCGGTAATAGTACCTAGAGGTGTTAAGTATTTTTGGGACTAAAACCAGTAGAAAATTCTCCCCATGTAGCAGAACATTTTTCCCGGTTTGGTACGTCAAACATGTAACTGTTCGTCCCACTTTATTTTAAAACTTTAACTTTTTTCATTCAACCGGTCTCACTGGTACTTGCAGATTAAAGTGGAACAGGTTTAATACTTTTTTAACTAATCATGCATGGTATTGAAATTTCGACCCGACCTTACATAATGTTTTTATAGTTGGATACTTGTAAATTAAAGGACTTAGTGACTTGTGCTTCAATGTATTAAATTCTTCTTAACACTCTGTGCTGTGTATTCAATCATCCTTTCTCTATAGCTACCGACGCTTCCAATGAAAGGAATATAAAGATTTTTCCCTTATAAAGCATTTAAGAAAGACACAAAACTTTAAAGTTTTTCGATTCAGATTCGGAAAGTTCTACAGACATCGCAAATTGCTCCAAGTCATGCTCAGACATTAAAAAACAGAAAATTGTGAATTCTTACCGCTCCAATCGCTTTCTACCTCTATCTTAAGATGACGACTATATCAGTGAACCAGGTGAAATCCGAGATTTTGAGGTTAAAATTCCTCCAATTGTTGTTGATTCTAATAATAGTTTCACGAGTGTTTATAAGTTGCTTGGATCGAATGTTAAATACAAAAGATGTCAATAGGAATAAAAGAGTTATACAATACTGTCTCAGACTATGATGAGATAATTGTAAAACTGAGTGATTCAGACGGAAACTTTCATACTTATCCAGTCAAAGACCAAAAACTATTTAAACTTATTTATTTGGACTACTCAGAATTACAAGCGAAACAATAACAGATGAATGTCGTGTATATTACGTCAAAAGATTTCTAAAAGTAGGAGAACAAACAATCAACATTTTGATAATGCTTCTGAGTTTTCGCTATTTGAGCACGGATATCCACGTCTTTCAAGTGGAGACATACCAACAACAACACCAAATTGGCGAAAAGATAACAAAAGATTTGCTCAATATATGACACACAATCCTTAACATAACGATGAAAATAATATTTCAAATGAACAAATTATGAACAAAAATAGATGTTTGTCTACTAAATGAAACTTCTTAAAGCCATATCACGAATGCAACACCCGATTTTTTTTAATAATAATTATTGCATATATTATCCAAATTATTTCACACGTTTTGGACAGCAACATGCCTTTGTTTAGCCACCAGTTGACGATATACTTCTTTCCAATTCTGATCTGCCAATCTCATCATTGGAATTTCTTGCCAGGTTACTTAGTTTCGATTTCTTTCAAAATTTATGGAACAATAGAAATCAAAACTGTCATGGTACAATAATACAAGGATGCGAACTAGGACTATATATGAAATTGGGTTGACCAGCATATAGTTGCGTTGCAAAATATCCTAATTAATTCTTCAAATATTGATGAAATACTTTACAATCCACATGTGGTAAAGTTCCTCAATGAAAGAAGCAAGTGTGGCATCGTGAGCTCTCTTCCTTAACTTTATACCTAATTGGACAACGAAGGCTATTTATACGATTAAAAAGATCTTCTTCCTCACAAAGGCCTTATTTTTCCACAATCTGGTTGATCGCTCAATTAATTATTTGCCATTCCTTAAAAGATATTAATCAAAACTTGAATAAATTCTTAAGCACTTTACCAAAAGGGTCGTACAAAACTCTGGAGAGTTTTAAAACCAGTAAAGAAAGTCCTAAAGTCGGGCGGGCCCGACTTTATGATACCCTACACCACTTTGCTATTTTTTTTAAGCTCCACATAACAATTAAAAGATTTTATGGGAGAATTTAATCATACACACTATGATTATAATTGTAATTGAAAGTTCAAAGGACTAAACATGCCTAAGCATTTGTATCTTTTATATTCGGACTTGTATTGCCCATTTGGTGCAAAATTAATTTGAAATCAGTTAAAGATATATATGGGAGCTATATCCAAATCTGAACCGATCTCCATAAAATTTAGCAAAGGTATTTCTGTGCTGCATTTGATATATTTCCCCAAATATTGTTGTTACAGAGTGCATATTACGGCTGCGGAGGACAAAAATAACAAATCGGATGAACAACATATATGGGAGCTATAGCTATATCTGAACCGAATTCGTTCAAATTCGGCATACTTATTTCAGGCTTAATTTGGTTGAATGTGCAAAATTCCATACTAGTCGGGCTGATATTACACGTTTGGTGCACAATAAAAAACAAATCGAAAAAATATATATATGGGAGCCATATCTAATTTTTTACCGATTATCTAAAATTGCAATGGGAGCCATAACTAATTTTTTACCGATAATCTCCAATTTCAATAGGGTTCGTCCTTGGGGCAAACAAATGTTGTTTGAAAAATTTCATCTCAATCGGATAATAAATGCGACCTGCATTTTGTTTACAAGAATACATGGACAGACGGACGGACTGACATGCATAAATCAACTCAGAAAGTGATTCTATGGAGATCCTCAAAAGAAACTATGGGTCTATCTCGCTTTCTTTTCCATGTTACAAACAAATGCACAAGATTACATTTGACTCTCTTCCAATTCAACATAGTTCAATTGACCTAACTTCTTTCGATGAAGTCAGATTTTATGTAAAGTTATTGCAAAACAACAAACCACCTGCAAATGATGGCATCAAATCTGTGTTAATAAAACAAATGCCAAATTTGCTGTGCAACTTAATGGAGCATATTTTTAACTGGTGTTTAAGTAATGGCTACTTTCACAAATTATTTTAAGATGCCAAAGTGACTCCAATTTTAAGACCAGATAAAATTTAAGCCAATTAGTATGTTAAATATTTTGGACAATGCTAAATGCTAAAAATACAGGTCAATTAGTATGCTAAATATTTTGAATAAAATTTTTGAGAAAATTATTATATCCAGAATATTGGAATTTTCTAACTTAAACAATATTAGAAATAAGGAAGAATTTGGATTCAGAGAAGGACATTCTACGATACATTAATTTAAAAAGGTTATAAATCTGATACAGACCAATAAAAATGTTCGAAAAAGTACAGCTGCAGTACTGTTCCTACAACGAGATTTATTCCGGCTGGAGTACCACAGGGATCTGTCCCTTCCCCAACTTCATATTCAAAATACATTGCAGACTTCAAAATTCCACACTGCTGCTTTTTATGCTAACGACCGAGCTTTATTATGTACCATAAAAGTATCAAATGCCATAGTTTAAAATATAAAAAAAGTGTTTGTCAGGCTCAACAGTACTTTGAAAAGAGCAAAATTAGAATTAACCAAACTAAAATACACACAATCATATTTTCGTATAAGAAATCACCTAAAAGGATTCCTACAACTGCCTTAGAAATAAATGGGTCCGAAATTATAATGGTAGATACTTTAAAATACCTTGGTGTAATTATGGACAAAAAACGGAATTTTGCGAAGCACTGTAACCGCTATTAATTAGAAGGTATAAATATAAGCAATAAAATACTTTTATACAATTTATACATCCGCCCTATAATGACATATGCGGGCAAGTATGGTATTTTTTTTATAAGTTTATTTGAAGTTTTTCACAAATAAACACAGAAGTTTTAAGATAAATGTAGAATATCACGGTACGAATTATTTAGTATCTTATATAATTAAAGTATTGTGTAATAATTTACTTACTTAGTAATTAAACCCTCCACCTTGGAAAGGAGGATATATTAACTTTGTCATTTCGTTTGTAACATGTCTAAATATTCGTCGTAGACCCCATAATGTATATATATTCATAATCAGCATAAAATTCTAAGTCGATTTAACGATGTCCGTCTGTCTATCTGTTGAAATCGCGATATAGGCCACATTATTTGACGTAGAGCGTCAAAATTTAGCAGAATAATTTGTATTGTGTCTAGGATGGTTGGTATTGAAAATGGCATATATCGATCCACGTTTTGGTATAGTCCCCATATGACGGTACCCGATATTCGGTATTTTAATGGTTTTTGCCGAATTTTTTCATTTATTTGTCTAAAAATTGGTATTTGTTGGTCATAGTGGGTTATAGCTGCGGTGGCGAAACATTGCATGTATAGGTTCACGTTTTGATATAGCCCCTATATAACGGTACCTCCCGATATTCGGTATTTTGATGATTTTTGTCACATTTTTTCACGGATTTGTCTAAAAATTGGTATTTGTTGGTCATAATGGGTTCAGCTGCGGTGGCGAAACATTGCATCTATCAGTCCACGTTTTTGTATAGTCCCTATATAACGATACCTCCCGATATTCGGTATTTTGATGATTTTTGCTGAATTTTTTCATGGATTTGTCTAAAAATTGGTATTTGTTGGTCATGGTGGGTTTCAGTTGCGGTGGCGAAACATTGCATGTATAGGTCCACGTTTTTGTATAGCCCTATATAGCGGTACCTCCCGATATTCGGTATTTTGATGATTTTTGCCACATTTTCCCACGAATATGTCTAAAAATTGGTATTTGTGGGTCATAATGGGTTCTAATGTTTCCATTACCCTAAGGTGGAGAGTATAAAAAGTTCGGCCCGGCCGAACTTAATGTTTTTTTGATTTAGTTGTTGCAATTCTAAAAATAAAATCTCAAAAATTTATATTAATTAATAATTTTACGCTGAGTGATGATATATTAAATATAAAAGTGCAGTTGGTAACAAAGCATCATCATCACTAATTGATAAATGCGTTTGTATATTAGGCCTTTGCGTGTACAATCCGAAGTACAGGGCATGTTATCTGTCGTGACAAGATGTGTTGTTTGAATATTTGTTCTAAAGTTCTGTGTTGTAGGATTTCAGCGTTTAACATGTGCAAGTTTGTGTGATGTTTTTTCTTACACTATAAACATCTGTGCGCACTAAACATTTATTACATAAACTTATGGAATTATTTTTCTAACTAACACTCATACTAATCTTGAACAATTTTAGAGTATGTGATTTTTGTTACATATAATACATCTATTAGATAGTATCGATTGCGCATATTGATGCGCGTGAAACTCACGATTAAAAACAAGTGAATCTGCTATATTTTTAAGACAATCTATTCTTTCAAGGACTAGATGTCTGTTCCTTCAAGGACTAGATGTCTGTCTCCATTTGTTAACATTTTGGTAGCTCTGAATGTGATTCGAGCGATTGTTCGCAAAGTGTTAAATTTTCCACAGGGAGTTTTTCTGAACACAAAAATTAAAACAGGTTCTCATTGGTTTACTTCTGCCTTATGAGCCTTTAATATTGCTAGGCATTCGCTAACTATAGATTGAATTCTTTTGATCTCGTTACAGGATTCATTCTTTGCTGTCGAAAAATTGAATAAAATATTGGATTGATTGTCAACTAGCACCCTCTTGTTTTCGTACGGCACTGATAAAGGTTTTCATGTCATGTCGCCTGTAGTCTCATTATTACTTGTAGTTTTACTATTTTTCAATATTTCCAAAAAAAAAACTGGCCTTTGTAGATGTCCTCCATTTGTAATTTCTGAGGATACATATCATCCAACGCTCCTGTTAAACCTTTAATTATGGAAAATTGTAGGCGTAACTTTGCGAGGACCAGCATATCAATACTACGCTCCTTTTTATCAGGTTCTATGTGGAGTTTCAATGGCGACATTGATCCATTGTTTCAAGGTTTTATAAACAGTTTAATCTCGCTCAAATAGCTCCACACCAATGGCAAAACGATTGTTTGGCCAAGGCCCTGCTTGGTTTACACCGGCATTTAGACGTTTACGCAATATTAAATATAGACTTTTTAAAATTTTCATAAAATTTAACACTGCCGTAAATTATTCAAAACATTCAATGGCAAGAAATGTATATAATTTGGAAAGCTCAAAATGTTATTCTCAGCATATAATATAAATGCAGCCGAATTTATTACTCAATCCTAAGAATTCCTTTACATTTGTAAACTTAAAAAAGAGAGCTCAGAAAAAGAATCTTCAGACAATCTTGAAATTGCAAATTTATTTGCAGACTTTTTCAGACTTCCTGTACTCAGTGCACATCTATTGGCCATTGCGAAATTCATACCGCTACATAGAATCACTTCCCCTGCATTATCCTAACTGAAGATGAAGTTTTGAGTGGTTTAAGGAAATTAAGCTCCTCATTTGCCCCTGACCCGGACGGTGTTCCAACCTATATCTTAAAATATTGTGCTAGAGAAATATACTTACCAATGACAAAAATATTTAATTACTACTTGAAATATGTCACTTTCCAAAAAGATCGAGTTTCTTTATTCCACTTCATAACTCGGGCAATGGACGTTTCATAGATAACTATAGATGTATTCCTATTTTAGGCGCCATTTTCCACATGTGATTGTATATATTTGCTTAGCCTTTGATACCGTAGTGCACTGCATCATACTTAGAGGGTCGAACCTAAAAAGTTATTTTCAATGATTCGTTTTCCAAAAATATTGTTGTTTCTTCTGGTGTACCACATGGAAGTCATTTGGGTCCTTTATTTTTTGTTCTGTATCTTAAAGATCTCCCCGATGACATTCGATTCTCTAAATGCCAGTCAGTTCAATTTTTGATTTTTGCTCAACGTAGAATTATTTCCGCCATATGAAAGTCGTTACTGTTAATTGATCTCCAAACACTTGAAAGGGGATGGAGGGTTATTACGCCGTTTAATTGATTCTCCTTTCTTAACTGGTGAAGTTACTTATAATATATCATCTCGCAGGACTCGTAATTTCGAACCGTTAAAATTATCATTCGCAATAACTAATTTTGAAGTCAGTATCCCATTGAGATCCTTATATGTAATCTACAATATTCTATGTAATGGTATTTATTTAAGTAATTCGTTAAACTCTAATAAAAGGTCTATTTTCCACATGTGATTGTATATGTTTACTTATCCATTTGTATACCCTCCACCATAGTATGGAGGGTATATTAATATAATATTCCGTTTGTAACACCTCGAAATATACATATTAGACCCCACAAAGTATATATATTCTTGATCAGCATGAAATTCTATATCGATTTAGCAATGTCCGTCCGCCTGTCCGTCCGTCCGTCTATCCGTTTGTCCGTCTGTGGAAATCACTCCAGCTTCTGAACGAAATGAAGTAGATTGATAAAATTTAACTCAAATGTGTATTATGTCTGCAGCAGTTTTGGTATTGAAAATAGCCCCCATATAACGGTACCTCCCGATATAAGGTATTTTGATGATTTTAGCGACTTTATTTACCTGGATTATTTAAAATTTCGCATTTGAAGTTCGTAATGGATACTACAGCCTTTGACAGAAAATTGTCTGTACAGGTCCGCGTTTTATAACCACCATGGTACCTCCCAATATTCGGTATATTTATGATTTTAGCTACATTATAAACAGATTTTTTCAAGTTTCGCTTTTGAATAATGTAATAGCTTGTGACAAAACTCGACTACGCAGGTCCACGTCGTCGTATAGACCTTAACAAAATATTAGCGGATTTTATTTTTTTGAAAATTGCGAAAGACAAACAACAATAATTATGAATACTAGACGATACTTACCTGTTGCTAATTAGAAACTATGGCTGTCTGAATATATTTTTATTGTCAAAACAATTATTTTTCTTGCGGCAAAAGTTTTAGTTCTTCTCGATAAGCGATCAATCTCCTCTGATGACAATAGGTGATTGTTGAGGTATCGATTGTTAGCTTATCGGTGTCATGAACCAAGAACCTCAATGATTAAAGTTGGATATTGTGTTATTGTTATTAAAATTTTCAATGAATTCAGTTCATCGCCGAAAAACCCAATCTAAAATGGGGTTTTCAGTTCTGAGGTTTGGAGTGGAGTAAAATGCTTCGACATGTACCATCAAGATTGCTTTCCTTAACTCAAGCCGTTTATAAAAATTGTGCAGCCGAATTCTAATAAAAATGTTAATAGTGTTCAGAAAAGTGCGGTTTACCTTTTATACTAAACTTTCGTTATGATCTCATAATATTATTTTTTTGCAATTTTTATTTCTATCTTTACTCGAATGAATTGTTATTATTCCACAAACACTCACAAGTGTTAAAAAATGGGTGATTGTAGTTTATTTTATGATTTTTATACCCTACAGCACTATGTGTTGGGGGTATTATAAGTTTGAATGGGCCAAAAATTATGTAACACCTCGAAATATTGCTTTCCCACATAGGAAAGTATATATGGATCTTCCTAGTTCGCCGAGCTGAGTCGATCTAGCTATGTATGTCCGTCCGTCCGTCTGTCCGTCTGTCCATGTTAATTTGTAATCACTCTACAGGTCGCAATTATGGCCCGATCATCTCCAAATTGAAAATGGAGGTGGGGTTAAGGTCAGAATAGAATCCTATTGCTTTTGGAGATGATAGCAAAATATTTAGGAGTTGAAATGGACAAAAAACTGAAAATTTTCCTGATTTTGCAGTTGCTCTACAGGTCACAATTATAGACCTATCGAAGCGGAAGTTAGCATAGGGCTAGAGCTTAACGCTGGGCAGAAGGCTTCCAAATTTGATGGTCATAGGTTATATTTAGTGGGTGGAATAGACCATAACATTTGTGTTAAATAAAAGTAAAATTTTCCATTAAACCGCGAATATTTTTAATTCCGGCGAAATCACAAATAGACAAACGGGTCAATTCTGACCGTTACGTAGATGCAGACAGTAAATATATCAGTTGTGTTTAGCGAAATATATACAATGTGTAAATACAAAGGAAAGGGATGTTAGCTGGAATGCTTATATCTCAAGAATGGCTGGAGCGATTTTGACAAATTTTGTCAATTCAGAATGCCCTCCTGGCTTAAAAGTATAAAATCTAAATAAACCTCATAAAAAGATGCCAATAATGATGTTAATGTCGATTTTGTAGTATTTTGTGACATTTTTTAATTTTTCAAAATTTTTATCACATGCGATTTTTTCAATTTGACTTATAATATTGAATTGTACATTTTGTAATATTTTTTCACCTTACAACACAGTTTGGGGTTATTATATACAGATTGCAATTATCGTCCGATCCTCACGAAAATTTTCACAAGGGTAAAGTTGGACCTCTACTTTTACGAGAAAAAATACCAACATTTCCATTCTACCGAAAAGCTGAAAATGACTTACATGCGATATCCAAAATGGACAAAAAGGCGAACTTCTGCCTTTTTATGCTGATTTTGTTGACGTATATAGCCAAATATCGTAGCAAATCATATAAATGAGTATATTTTTGGAGATACAGAGGGGCCTCTTGCTTTTGGAGATGATAGCAAAATATTTATTGGTTCAAATGAACCAAAAACAGAAAATTTTTCTTGATCACACAATTTAAACCAATCGACTGGGAATTTTGCATGAGAAGAGAGTTAGGGACAGGGCAGTGCTCCGTGACATAATTTCAAAAGCGAAATCTTCCAAAATGGATTTGGACTTCCAACATATTGTAGTGTTGTAGGGTATCACATGGTCGGCCCGCAAGACTATAGCCTTTGCTTACTTGTTTTCGTTATGTTTGAAATATTTCAAATAAGTGGAATTAAATATTTTTCTTTTATTAGAAAAATTGTGTTCTTTTTTCCGTATGTGCCCCTTTTATATGCTGAAATATTGACAAGAGTCTAGATAATATTCAGAAGCATTTCCCATGCCTTTTCAGTATGTTTCTAATACACTTGGCAAAATTCCTATTCTGGCATTTTATTGGACGCGCGATCATTCTTCGCTATTTAAATGATCTGAGGGACAGACTCCCTTA